>NC_080041.1:17694636-17852774 GCF_012489685.1 Lotus japonicus | reverse complement strand
GCCTCGAGCTTGTGCTCTAGCATTTAAAAACGGTTTGCTACCGGGAGGATTGAACAGTAAATTGACACGTAAGCCGGCGCGTTCGATGGAGGAGATGCGTGCTCGCGCCAACACTTATATTCTTGATGAGGAGGACGACGCTTTCAAAAGAAAGCGCGCGAAGCTGGAAAAGGGCGACACGTCGCCAAGCGCGCGAAAAAAGATAAGAATGGCGAAGATAAGGGGGATGGCAAGCAGTAGAGGCAAGATAAAGGGAAGCCGACATTGAGGCCGACCAAGGAGCAGTTGTATCCACGGCGTGATGACTATGAACAGCGCCGGCCATGGCAATCCAAGTCCCATCGCCAGCGGGAGGAAGCTGACATGGTAATGAATACCGAATTAACGGATATGCTCCGTGAGGCGAGGGGCGCAAATCTAGTGGATGAGCCAGAGGCCCCTAAGTATCAATCACGGGACGCCAATCCCAAGAAGTGGTGTGAATTCCATCGGTCCGCCGGGCACAGCACAGACGACTGCTAGACTTTGCAGCGGGAAATTGATAAGTTGATTCGGGCGGGATATTCTAGGAAATCGCCAAGGCCAGTGGCGCAACAACGGCGATCACAACAAAACGCATAAGCGAGAGGAGGAGCGAGTGGACACTAAGGGCAAGAAAAAGCAAGAATCAGCGGCTATCGCCACAAGAGGAGCTGATGACACGTTCGCTCAACACTCAGGACCGCCCGTCGGGACCATAAACACCATCGCTGGAGGGTTTGGCGGCGGTGGCGACACCCATGCGGCGCGGAAACGCCATGTTCGTGCGGTTAATTTCCGTTCATGAGGTCGCTTTTGGATTCGTACACCCTGATATAACAATCTCGATGGCAGACTTTGAGGGATAAAGCCTCATAAGGATGACCCGATCGTAGTGCAGTTAAGGATGAACAGTTTCAACGTTAGAAGGGTACTCCTGGATCAGGGTAGTTCGGCTGATATCATCTATGGCGATGCATTCGACAAGTTAGGACTAAATGACAGTGATCTGACTCCATATGCAGGAACCTTGGTAGGTTTCGCGGGGGAGCAAGTGATGGTGCGAGGATACATTGATCTAGACACAATATTCGGGGAAGATGAGTGTGCCAGGGTTTTTTGAAGGTAAGGTATCTGGTTTTCCAGGTGGTGGCATCTTACAACGTCATCATTGGGCGAAATACATTGAATCGCCTTTGTGCTGTAATTTCAACGGCCCACTTGGCGGTCAAGTATCCGCTAAGCAGTGGAAATGTTGGAAAGCTGAAGGTGGACCAGAAGATGGCGAGGGAGTGTTACAATAATTGCCTTAACTTGTATGGCAAGAAGAGTGCGTTGGTCGGTCATAGATGTTATGAAATTGAAGCTTCGGATGAAAATCTTGACCCACGTGGCGAGGGGCGGGTAAACAGGCCCACGCCAATTGAAGAAACGAAGGCGCTAAAAGTTTGGCGATCGCACTTTGAAATTGGGACCAGACTGACAGAAGAGCAGGAGACGCGCCTGACAAAGCTGCTTGGGGAGAACCTAGATTTGTTTGCTTGGAGCTGCAAAGACATGCCTGGAATTGATCCAAACTTCATCTGCCATCGACTAGCATTGAATCCAAGTGTCAAGCCTGTTTCACAACTTAGGCGGCGCTTGGGAGGAGACAAGGGAAAGGCGGTTCAACAGGAAGTTGACAAGTTGCTGGCCGCAGAGTTCATCAGGGAAGTGAAGTATCCGACGTGGTTGGCGAACGTCGTAATGTGAAGAAGGCGAACGGGAAGTGGCGAATGTGTTAGATTACACAGACTTAAACAAAGCATGTCCAAAAGATTCGTATCCCCTTCCCAGCATTGATAGCCTCGTTGATGGTGCCTCGGGCAACGACTGCTTAGCTTGATGGACGCTTATTCTGGCTATCATCAGATCCGCATGGCACCCGGCAGACGAGGACAAAACGGCTTTCATGACCGCCAGAGTCAATTATTGCTATCGACCATGCCGTTTGGACTAAAGAACGCTGGGGCACCTACCAAAGGTTGATGGATTGGGTGTTTGCTGGACAGGTGGGAAGAAACATGGAGGTTTACGTTGATGATATGATTGTTAAATCGGTACGTGGTTTGGACCATCATCAAGATCTGGGGGAAGCATTTGGCGAGATAAGGAAGCACAATATGCGCCTCAACCCGGAGAAATGCTCTTTTGGTGTTCAGGGTGGCAAGTTTTTTGGGATTCATGATCACATCCAGAGGAATAGAGATAAACCCAGATAAATGCAAGGCGATTCAGCAGATGAAAAGCCCTTCTAATGTGAAGGAGGTCCAACGTTTAACAGGGCGAATAACAGCGTTATCTCGGTTTCTTCCTAAGTCTGGTGACAGATCTTTCCCTTTTTTCAAGTGTCTTCGCAAGAATGTCGCATTTGAGTGGACGGCGGAGTGTGAGGAAGCTTTTGTTCGCCTCAAGGAACTCCTATCGTCGCCACCAATCTTGTCGAAGCCAATACAGGGACACCCGCTGCATTTGTATTTTGCTGTGAGCGATAGTGCTCTGAGTTCTGTGATATTGCAGGAGGTAGATGGCGAACATCGAATTGTTTATTTTGTTAGTCACACACTCCAGGGCGCAGAGGTCAGATACCAGAAAATCGAGAAGGCAGCATTAGCGGTCCTCGTCACCGCCCGGCGGTTAAGACCTTACTTTCAGAGTTTTCCAGTAAGGGTGCGGACGGATTTACCCCTGAGACAAGTGTTACAAAAACCGGATTTGTCAGGCAGATTGGTCGCCTGGTCGGTTGAATTGTCCGAATATGGGTTGCAATATGATAAACGAGGCAAGGTTGGCGCACAGTCGCTGGCTGATTTTGTGGTGGAATTAACCCCAGATCGGTTTGAAAGAGTAGACACACAGTGGACTCTCTTTGTAGATGGATCCTCCAATAGCAGCGGCAGTGGCGCGGGAGTAACGTTGGAGGGACCAGGGGATCTAGTACTGGAACAATCGCTGAAATTTGAGTTCAAAGCCACAAACAACCAGGCAGAGTATGAAGCTCTCATCGCCGGGTTGAAGTTGGCGCGGGAGGTAAAGATCGGGAGCTTGTTGATAAGGACGGACTCGCAGTTGGTGGAGAATCAAGTGAATGACACTTTCCAGGTCAAAGATCCTAATCTGATCAAGTACCTGGAGCGAGTGTGATATTTGATGACGCTTTTTCAAGAGGTTGTGGTGGAATATGTTCCTCGGACTGAAAACCAGCGGGCGGACGCGTTGGCCAAATTGGCGAGCACGCGAAAGCCCGGCAACAATAGAAGTGTGATTCAGGAAACGCTGGCGTTCCCCAGCATTGAAGGCGAGCTTATGGCATGTGTGGACAGAGGGGCGACATGGATGGGGCCTATATTGTCTATCTTGGCGGGGGACCCGGCGGAAGTAGAGCAATGCACAAAGGAGCAGCGGCGAGAGGCGAGCCACTACACTCTCATCGACGGACACTTGTATCGCCGTGGTTTTTCGGCGCCATTGTTAAAATGCGTGCCGCCAGAAAAGTACGAGGCGATCATGTCTGAGGTGCACGAGGGAGTGTGCGCAAGCCACATTGGGGGGGGATCTTTGGCTTGCAAGGTGTTGAGGGCGGGATTCTACTGGCCCACCCTCAGGAAAGATTGCATGGACTTTGTGAAAAAATGCAAAAAATGTCAAGTGTTTGCTGATTTATCTAAGGCACCGCCAAAGGAGCTGGTAACGATGAGCGCCCCGTGGCCTTTCGCCATGTGGGGCGTGGACTTGGTCGGACCTTTTCCGATCGCCAAGTCGCAAATGAAGTTTATATTGGTGGTGGTGGATTATTTCACTAAGTGGATTGAGGCCGAGCCCTTGGCCAAAATAACCTCTGCAAAAATAGTCAACTTCTACTGGAGGCGAATTGTTTGCAGGTTCGGGATCCCAAGGGCGATCGTATCCGACAACGGGACCCAGTTTTCAAGCAATCAAACTAGAGAATTTTGCAAGGAAATGGGCATACAGATGAGGTTTGCCTCTGTGGAACATCCGCAAGCAAACGGGCAAGTGGAATCTGCAAACAGGGTAATCCTGCGTGGATTAAGGCGACGGCTCAAGGAGGCTAAGGGAGCATGGCTGGAGGAACTCCCGGTGGTGCTATGGTCATACAACACCACTGTGCAATCCACTACAAGGGAAACCCCCTTTAGAATGACTTATGGGGTTGATGCTATGTTGCCAGTGGAGATTGACAACTTCACATGGCGAACCCAGCCAGATTTTGAAGGGGAGAATCAGGCCAATATGGCGGCGGAGTTGGACCTTTTGTCGGAAACGCGTGACGAGGCGCACATTCGGGAAACAACGATGAAGCAGCGCGTGGCGGCAAAGTTCAACAGCAGGGTTCGCGTCCGAGATATGCAGGTCGGCGACCTGGTCCTCAAGTGGCGATCGGGAGCCCCGGGAAATAAGCTTACTCCTAACTGGGAGGGGCTCTACCGCATTATTAAAGTTCTTGGTAATGGGGCCTATCATTTAGAAGAGCTTGATGGAAGGCGGCTACCTCGGTCGTTCAATGGTTTGAGCTTGCGCTACTATTATAGTTGATCGCAGGCGAGAAAGCGAGCAAGGCGGAGTCGCCGGAGCCAGATATCTTTAAAATTTTCTGAAAAAAGTGTTTCCAAATTCTCCAATGTATTACAAAAACAAAGCGTGCTCTTTTTCTCCAAAAGGAGTTTTTTAATGAGGCGCTCCATCAATAAAATAAAACGAAAATTCACGAAATTCGTGTCCAAAAATTCCAGGGATTCCCTGACGATCGGAATTGCCGATCGACTTAAAGAATTACGGCGATCACTAAGTGGGACAAGCTTGATCCCCAAAGGGGCTTGCTGGAACCCTGAAGGTGGCGGCGATTCCACAAATGGCCTTTGACGCCTGGGAATCACCCCCCGGAAAGTCTGACGTGATCGTCGGTCCCGTAAACGATGTGCTGGGTAAGTCTCGCCAGAATACGACGAGCGCCGTTAACTAGGCAAAAGTCTTGGGACCCCCAAATGGCCATTGGGATCCAAGCATTGTAAGCCCCGAGCGGGCAAAGCCCGGGCGAAGCCCTCGAGAATGGAGGCCGTTTTCTCCCTTTGGGGAAAACGTCTAAAGTCTTGGTGGTGGAATACCAAGCAACAAGTCCTAGTTAAAATTAATGCACGAAATCGTTAGGCGTAATTCAATCATATGACGCGTGAAAAACAGCGCAAGATATAAGGTCGGCGAATGAATAAGGTGGAAGGCGAGTGCTTGGTCACTCAGGATGTTGAGTATTTTACTACTCCGGCGTGTTGGGGGGTTAAACTATGAAACTCGTTCTTAAATTTTTGAAGCAATAAGAATACGGCGACCAAAAATGTACGGCGAAGAGCATTCCAACATGGTTTACAAAATATCCAACGGCGATATAAAAAGCTATGGCAAGGTGGCGAGGTTGCTTAAACATAGATGCATGGCGGAAAAGTACACTACAAGGTGGCAGTAAAAGCTAAAGTAATGTTAAAATTACATTATTCATTGTTTTCTTTCTCTTTCTCTTGTTCTTCTTCTTCCTCTTCTTCTTCAGTCGCTGTCCAGAGGTGTTGGTCAATCAGGGGAGGATCGTCGGGACCAACCAGTCCTTCAGCGGTTATCTCTTTCATTACTCCCATGGCGCTAAAGTCAAAGTTCGGGTACAAATGTTGGGCCTGATCTTTGGCGAGATAGAAACCGCGCTCGCGGTTGTCGAGGGCGATGTCAGCGGCTTGTTCCCTCGCCTCAGTGGCTTTGGTTTTCTCCGTCGCCAGCTCGTCCCCGAGCACTTTGATTCTTGCCAGTTGTGAAGCAATCTCGGCATCTTTCGAGGCGAGGGCCTAGGCGTGAGCACCAGTCGTTTTCTTGATTTCCTCAGCTGTGGCTTGCATCACCGCCTCCATGTCAGACCTCGCCAGGGCCAGGGACTCGGCAGACTTTTTCTCTTGCTCCGCCAGCGCCTTCTTCACTAACTCCAGCTCAGTGCGCAATATTTCGAGCTCCGACTCCTTAGCAACCAGCGCCTCGCTTCTGGCGATCAAGTCCTTCTCAGCTTGCTCTTTTTCCTTTTTGCAAGTTTGAAGGCTTGCGTCAAGACCATCCGCTTCCTCCTTCATCAGCGCCAGCTGATCCTCTAGTTCGCCGATTTTAATCCCCGCCGTGCCAATCATCTTGTCGGCATAGACCTTGTCTTTTCCTGCCTGCGTCGCCAGTTTGTCGAAACGCTTTTCCCAAGCAACGGCGGCTTCTTGATGCTTAGCACTCTCGGCCTTCAATCGCTCAGCTTCGATGGTGGCGATGTTGAACTTTTCAAACGCGTGGGCAAAGATGCACCCAGCGCGTAGGAGGCAAGCGAGAGTTTCCTCCTTGGTTTCATTGATACCCCGGCTCAAAACCTCTTTCTCTATGACTTCGCGGTTGAGGCCGGTAAGCAAGAATTCTGAAGGTTCAATGGCGTTAGGAAGCATGTTGAAGTAGCTGGAGGAACCGCTCTCTTTACCAGGAGCTTGCTCAATCTGGGTTGCGGCGACATTAGAAGATCCCTCTTCGCGGCGAGGTGGAGGAGACGCAGGGCACCCATCATTTGTTGGGGGCGGGCTAGGAGGTGCGTCCTGGCGAGGAGGAGACTGGGGGGTTTCATTTTCTTTCCTTTTCTCCCCGGCAAGAGCATCAGAAGACGTGGCGGCTGTTGTGGCATTGACGGTGACAGATTTCTCAGCAGCTGAAGGTTGGGAGATGTTGGCGGTCGAATCAGCGGTTGGTGACGGATCAGCAGAGGTAGTTGTGGCACCAGCAGAGGTAGTAGTGGCATCGGTGGAGGCAGCTGTGGCACCTACAATAGTGGACTTGGTGGCGGCTGTAGAGGCCACGTCCGCGGTAGCAGATTTGGGGGCCGGGACAGTGGTTGTCTCGGTAGCTGCGGCGGCGGAGGCTTTAGCAACACTTTTACCTTTAGACGCAGCGGCGGTGGTGGGTTGAGCGCCAGGGTTGGAGGTGCCGGCGACGGAGGAGGCTTTGACCAATTTTCTCCTTTTGGGAGCGTTGGCGCCCTCACCTTGGTTCTCGGCACCGCCCCGCTTTTTCACGTCGCCCTCAGTGTTGAACTTTGGGGAAAAGCGGGCCATTCTCCTCTCACGAGCCTTCAGGAGCTCGGCGTTTGTAAAGTTCATGTCTTCTGCAACAAAGAAAAATATCAGTAACAACATAAGAGGCGAGAAAGAAGATGTCGATAATAGAAGTAAGCCATGGACGACCTAGGTATTTGGGAGTCCTTGAGGAGCCAGCGCCCTCAAGGACTGTTGAGCAGTCAAGGATGGGGAGTGGGGCAAGGAGATGCAGAAAAGCTTTGTCGTTAGCGGACAAGGATTCCTCGGAAGGATCAGTAATCCCATTAGGCTTCTCCGTCCAGTAAAGGGGGAAAAGGGCGGTCCCGTCTCTAAGGGTGAAGGCCTCTGGGTAGGCGGGATGAACCGCTACACGGAAGTACTTCCGCGCAAAGGAAGACTTCGCATTACTTTTGTGGGGATGCAAGCACTTCCGGCCGGCCCGGGCCTTCAAGGAAATCCATCCTTTGTTTTTGATGGACTTGGGGTCGACGTCGTAGAGGTAGAAGAAACTGGTGGGGGATGGGGCGATGCCAACAGCGGCGCTTAAGATTTCAAAGCACCGAATGAAGGCCCAGGCGTTGGGGTGGAGTTGGCAGGGAGCCGCGTTGATGTCGCGGAGGACGGTTTGAACAAAAGACGAGAAGGGAAGCCTGATTCCAAGCTCGCTAAACATGTATTCATATGCAAAGAAAAAATGGGATCTCTTTACGTCGCCGTCTGGCTTATGAAGCCAGGGGCGATCCCCAGGACTGCAAATCCAGATCCTGAGTTTGGCGTTAAACTCATCGTCATTAGACAAACCACCCAAGGAGTTTACGAACTGCACGATGAGATCGCTATCCTGGAAAATAGAAGGTTGGTCTATAGCCTCGTGAGTGGGGGCTATTTGGACTGGAAGGGGCAGAGTGGCGTAGGTTTTTAGTCGGTAAGGAGGGATCTCCGGGACCTCTAAACGGAGGCCGCCGGCAGCGGTGGCGTCGGGGTCGCTTCCGGAAGAGGATGAGGAGTGATTAGGGGAGGTAGGGTTTGAAGCCATTTTTAGAAGGCAGCAAAGTGAAAGAAAGGAAAAGATGAGTATGTGAATGGTGCAGAGATAAGGACAGTGGGACTCACCGGAGTAAGATGTGAAGAGTGGGTAGCGGAAGAGGTGATAAGCGATGGCTCCGGAACGGAAGTTGGCAGAAGGAGTCTGGTAAGCGATTAGGGAGGTGAAGAGGGGTTTCGGAAAGGGATGATTGTAGGGAAGAAGGGTTTTTATAGGGAAAGGAGGGAGTCTGGAAGGGTGACGCGTGTTGGACGCGTGTGGAAGGTTAGAAGTCATGATGGTTTTGGGAAGGTGGGACGATGGGACGGTTATGAAAAGTGAAGTGACGGTTCCGGAGAAAGAGGGAAATTGATGTAACTGACACATCACGTGGGGCAGTCACGTGGGGCAGTTAGGGATTTGAAAGAGTTTTGAAATAAGAGAAAGCGCGAAAGGCCTCGCCACTGAAGAAACCAAACGCCATCGCCTGACAGGTGATGCCAGCAACAAAGTTTAGTCGCTCCAGAATGATGCCCGCCGGCGAACGGTCATGTACCTGCTCCAGCTAATCGCCAGCACGGAGCAATCGCTCTCGCCGCTTGTGGACTTGTGGACTTGTGGGCTTGCCGGCTCGGGTTGCTCGCCAAGTCAGTGGACTGGGTGGCTAAAGATGTTAGTTTCCTTTTGCTCACGCCATGTTGGCGATATAGTTTACCACACTTTTCTCAAGTCATGTTAACAGCTTAGATCCCAGTGTACAATAGGACACATGTAAAGGCATTTAAAAGACACACTTAGCTCTCATACTTCGAGCTCGGTGTCTTGTGGACTAGTGGACTGGGCGAGCCCCTAGAGGGGCAACGCCCAGCATATAGCCCGCCCCGTGGCGGGGCCCTGGCCTTAAATTGGGCCTTGATCTCGGAGGCCCAATTCGCCCAATAGGTAGTACCCGAGCTCTATAAATTGGAGGTAGTTATCAGTTGTAAGGGACTTTTGCTCATTTGATGAAATCATACATGAAATTCAGCATTCTCTCTCTAGCGCAATTCTCCACTCTCTAGGTACTATACCTTTCATCAATGTTCATTGCAAGAACAGAAACTATATTCAAAAAATCTTCCACCATACCTAATTCTCTATCCAAGATCGGTCTCTACCAAATAAACTCCCAATCCCAACTTCCATTTGACCATCTTCCCATCTCTCTAATAGTGAGATTTTGCTGGACCGATAAATTAAAAAGCCTCTCGAATTTCTCTTTCAGATTGCCCCCTCCTAGCCAATTATCATGCCAGAGTTTTACCTCATTACCTTCTCCAACCTTCCTACAAAGGCCTTCTTCCATCCACTCTCCATCGTCATTCTCAAAGCATGTAGAATGAATATCCTTCCACCAACTTGACGCATTAATGGGAACTACATCATTTTACTTGGCTATTAGGATCCTAACCCAAAGACTATCTCTTTCCTTCAGCATCCTTCGTCTCCATTTACCCAAAAGTGCTTTATTAAATAAGCCCAAGTTTCGCACTCCTAGCCCTCCTTCTTCTTTTGGTCTACATACCAAGCTCCATTTCACCCAAGCTATTTTCTTCTCTCCCTCATAGCCCCCCCCCCCCCCCCCCCGCAAAAAAGATCTCATCAAATTCTCACACTTACTTATGATCTCATTCGGCATCTTGAAAAAGGATAAATAGAAGAGGGGAAGTGAAGTTAAAACACTTTTGATAAGGCATAGCCTACCTCCTTTGCTTCCACTTAGAAAGCCGCTTCTTGATCTTCAAAATCATCGGATCCCAAAACCTAAGTCTCCTTGGGTTGTCTCCAACTGGAAGGCCTAGGTACATAAAAGGAAGCTTTGAGATTCTGCAGTGAAGTATAGCTGTCATTCTCCTTTCCAAATCACCCTCCATTTTAATTCCCACCAATTTACTCTTGGCAAAATTAACCTTTAGACCCGAAATCAATTCAAAGCATCGAAGAATACATTTCAAAGTGAACACATTTTGCATGGACGCCTCCCCAATAAAAAGAGTATCGTTGGCAAACTGTAGGAGAGATACATTTAGAGCTCTAGAATTGCCAAAAGTGTAAGGAGAGAACCTCCCCCAAGAGATAGCACTTTTCACCATTCCACTTATCCCTTCCGCCACGATGAGAAAAAGAAAAAAAGCCATCGGGTCCCCTTGCCTAAGACCTTTCTCCATCTTGAACTCTCTCGTAGGGCTACCATTGACCAAGACCGACACCGATGAGGAACTCAAGCAACCCTGTATCCAACAAATCCACTTGTCATCAAATTTCATCCTCCTAAGCATATAGAAGAGGAAATTCCACTTGATCGAGTCATAAGCCTTTTTGTAATCTTCCTTGAACACCAAGGTTGATACTCCCTTTCTTTTAGCATCATGGGCCACCTCATTTGCAATTAAAATGCTATCCAACATGTTCCTGCCTCCAAGAAACGCGGATTGGCTCTCATCTACGAGTTTTGGCAAAACACACTTCAATCTCTTTGCCAAGATTTTAGAGACCACCTTGTACATGCATCCTACTAGAGAAATAAGTCTAAAGTCACGAAGGCCTTGAGCGGAATCCACCTTTGGGATTAGGGCGATGAAAGAATTGTTGGTTCCTCTAGGACATTTCCCATGAGAGTGGAATTCCGTAAGCAATCTTAGGAGATCATCCTTCAGGAGGTGCCAAAAGGATTTAATGAATCTAAAATTGAAACCATCCGGCCCAGGACTTTTATCACCATCACAATCCCACACTGTGTCTCTAATCTCCTCAATATTAAACGGAGCAATTAAGGCATTATTGTCAGCAGAGGCAAGATGTCGGAAAGGAATACCATCCAAAGTAGGGGAGTCCCAATTCGCTTCCCTATATTTCTGTTCAAAGAAACCTTTCACTGTTGATCTAATTTCTCGTGGGTCTTCGCTCCATCTACTCTGTAGGTCAAGACCGAACAAAGAATTCACTCTTCTCCGCCAGTTGATCATGCCATGAAAGAAACGAGTATTAGCATCACCTTCCTTGATCCAACTGGTACGAGCCTTTTGGCAAAGTAAAGATTCATTTAAAGTTGCAAGTCTCCAAAATTCAGCACCAAGCTCCTTTCTTTTAGCTAATTCTTCAGCATTAAGAGAGGAATCTTCTGATTTCTTATCCAATTCATGGAGCTTCTGCACAATCCCCTTCCT
Organism: Lotus japonicus; assembly: GCF_012489685.1. Taxonomy (NCBI): domain Eukaryota; kingdom Viridiplantae; phylum Streptophyta; class Magnoliopsida; order Fabales; family Fabaceae; genus Lotus; species Lotus japonicus. Next base: position 17,841,375 of record NC_080041.1, on the reverse strand, counting down.
TTTTGTAGTTATGTTTCCAAAAACATCCTTATTCCACTGTTTCAAATTCAGTTTTAGGCCCTTTAATTTCTCTTTAATCACAAAACCCCCCAACCCGACGCTTGGATCAAAGGCCAATCAGTTTCCACAAAAGGCTTGAATCTTGGGTCTTGGAACCAACAATTGAGGACACGAAAAGGTTGAGCAACCCAATCCTGACGAGCAAGGCGAAGCAACAAAGGTCAATGATCGGAAAGATCACGATCAAGAACTTGTTGCACACAATCGGGCCAAGAAGAGAGCCACTCATGTGACACAAGAACACGATCCAACCTACTCATTGATTGGCCATTGGGTCTATACCACGTGTATTTCCTCCCCAGCAGAGGTATATTAACTAGATTAGCATCTTCAATGAAAGCATTAAATCCCTTCGTCTCCCTTCTGTTTTGAGAAGAGGTAACACCAACTCCTTTTCTCTCATGCGATGCCCGGACAGCATTAAAGTCCCCCAACAAGCACCAATTTAGGCAATTACTAGTGGATTTCCAGTGCAGTAAATCCTCCCACAACTGACTATTTTCCTCCAAACCACACAGTGCATATGTGTTTGTTATAGTGCAAAGGATCTCTTCAATACCCCAAAGGCCTTTCAAGCCAATGAACCTAGTGTTGTGAATCTTCTCTTGACCTTTAAAAGTTTCAGCTCTCCAAATACACAAGATTCCACCACTCCTATTGATTGCCGGTGAGAAAGCCCAGTCAAAGTTATCCTCCCCCCAAAGTTGTTTGATGAGTTTATTATTAAAATTCTGAATTTTTACTTCCTGAAAACACACCAAATCAACCTTCACTTGATCTAATAAGTTCTTGATTAACCTGCCTTTTACTTTGTTACCAATCCCCCTCAAGTTAAGGTTGATTACCTTCATTGATCACCAATGTTTCTCTCTGCATCATTAACATCAGCTTCACCAGTATTTTGACCAGCATCTTTGTTTTCTAGTTCAATTAGTCTACTAAGAATTTCACCTTCATTACCAGGGTGAGTAACACCAAGCAATTTCCCTAGTTCCCACATATTTGCAGCTTCCAACCCAGTATTATTTAGCCAAAAAACTCTATTACAATTCTCAATATTAGAATCAGATAGAGAATTGCAAAAAGAAAACATACGCTGTCTCACTTCCTTCCTGCTGGTTGAGGAGCGCTGAATACCATGGTTGTCCTTCTTTCTCTGTTCCGCCATCAAGCACGAGTCCTTCTTCGCATTTAAGCCTGGCGACGGTCGTAGAGAGCCTCCGGTTGCAGGGTGTGGTTCCAGCACTGAGTTAATTACTGATGCCTTGTCTCTGGGTTGGGGAATTAACGTTGAAGGTACAAAGGTGTCACAATCTTTGTCGTTGTTAACTGATAAGGAAGGGGATAAGACTGGGTCAATAGTGTCAATCTGGGAAGCAGGCAATTTCCCCCCATTGTGTAGCGTCGGTTCTTCATATTGGGGGACAAGGGGAAGACCACTTAGCCCAAGTCCAATAGTCTCGTCAGTTGTGGGTTCAAGATCACCTACTTGAACCGTGAGTGGGCTTCTCAAAGGCCCAACAATATCCCCACAAATTACTTCATTATTTTTGTTTGCTAGGGTGGGCTCCAAAGGAGGTTTTGGGTCAATAAACTCCTCTCCTAATAGCTGTAACCCTACTTTATTCAAAATATGTGGATGTGTCTCTATCTGACCCTGACACCTTGCCTGCAGATCCATAGTTGACTCTGTCTCTGCCTCCTTGTTTGACAAAGTCCCAGACTATACCCCTATGTTCCTGGAAGTGTGACAATCTGTAGCTGTTGACGTCCTAGGTACGATCTTCACCGTAGCCTCTGCCGTATGTAGCCACCGTCCACTCCGATCGCCATAGTCGTCCCCTTCAATCTCGCCTGGTTCGAAAGAATACAACGATTCCATCTCCAGAAAATCCTGAGACCAGAGCGACGAATCAATCTCTTCATCGTAGGTGGAAGTACAAGCCTTGAAAATCTCAAAGCCTAGTTGTGTTTCTTAAACCAAACGAATAGCAAAGTATTCTTCGTTCAGTTTTACAAGTTTGGAAAGGAAGATTGGCTCCAGATTTGTAGTTCTCACTCTCAGTCTTGCAAATTCCACCCTATTGAAGGAGGAGGTATCCTCATCAACATTCAGTAGCTTTCCAGTTTCAGAAACCAGCAAACTAAAACTTTGACAGATCCAGAGATGCAGGGGAATGCCAAAACAGCGTATCCAGGCCACTATATGCTCTGAAATCTGCCTAGTCTCCAAGGGAAGAGTTCCTCAAAGAGAGGGTCCAACAGTTCTTTCAATCCCTTTAAAGTATCTTGAATTTCTTCATCATCCTCTCCAGTCAGTAAAACATGTAAATCCCCCAGGTATCTCACTTTGAGTGAAAGACAACCATGTTGCAAGAAGTTTTGTTGAATAATGTTTATGCTCTCTAAGCGTCTCAATTTTCCTACCTTGCTTTTTGCAAGCCAACTCTGGGTGATGCCTTCTAGCTTGAACCCTTTGCTCTGCCATACATGACCTTGCTGCAGTGGAGCAGGAGCTTCAGTCTCTGAACGAACACCCTTCATCTCCTTTTGCCCGTCACTATAAATAGCCCCTTTCCTAGTCTCGAGCCCTTGTATCAGGGCATCTCGATAAGAGCCCTCCTTAAAGCCTTGTGGAACTCTTGGACGTGAGAAAAGAGTCTGCCCTTGCCCCTGAGTCATTTCTGATTTCTGAAAGGAGAAAGGCTTCCAGTTCTCCTTGTGTTTTAATACTCCCGGTTGTCTGTTGAATCTTGGAATATTAACATGCAGCTTCTTATTGCCAATGTATAACGTGTCTAATTCCCAAGCAAGCGAAGATGGATCCTCCACATCAGAAAATCTAACGAAGTCGAATCTGTTGCCAAGCTTATCCCTTTTGTTAGGAATGAAAACCTCAGTTATCCTACCCCAAGCTTGGAAAAACCTCCACATTTCAACTTCCCCATAATTGTCTGGGAAATTTGAGAAGTAAAAGGAAGAAATTATACCCTGTTTTTTGTGTCTCCGCCCTTCCACTCTCTTCCAGCCGTCCTCTCCCCTAGGTCGGTTAACGTTGTCCCCCCAGCCCCGTGTTCTCTCCCTTGCATACCTCCTCTCTGCCACCCCTCCCCTCTCTCTCTACCTCTCTCTTTCTCTCTCATGTTTGACTCATTGGCATAGATGCTACTTAGGAAGGAGGTTCATTGCTGAGAAATATATCACATGTACATGGAGACCCGTACTTTTTCTCTTCAATTCATATTTCTTTTATTGGGGATGAGTGTGAAAATAAACAATCTAGACAACTAAATACATTGTCCCACTCACTTACACAAACTTTTATGGCAGCTTTTGCTCTCAATTGTCTATTAATAGGGCTTGCAGACGTCATTTTCCAAAACCCTTCTTCATCCAATCTCAGTTCCGCTGAGTCATATTCTTCTTCATCTTCTCCAAAATGAGGAAGAAAAATCAGCCGAAGATAGAAGATCTGCTCAGCGCCTTACCGGACGAAATCCTCCGCTACATCCTCTCATTTCTGCCAACCAAATTCGCATTCACCACCAGTGTCCTCTCCAAGCGATGGAACTCAATCTGCTACTCGCTCACCGCCCTCCATTTCGACGACAAAGCCGAAGAAGACGAAGAGACCTACACCCGCTTCCGCCGCTTCGTCGACAATGTTCTCCTCTCCCCGCGTTTCCAGCACCACCCTATCGAGACGCTCTCCATCGTGTCTCACTCCGAGCTCAGCCGCAACCGTTGCCGGTTCAACACAGACGAGTGGATTGAAGCCGCGAAACGGCGTAGCGTCAAGAATCTCCAGCTGTCCACAGTATGTTCTCAATTATGCTTGTTGCCCGGTATTTTCACTTCCTCCCAAACCCTTGTGGTTCTGAAGCTTACTGGGATAGTCATGGATCATGGTGTTGGTTCTGTTGATCTTCCCTCACTCAGAACCCTTCATTTGAATCATGTTTTGTTTGATCAAAGGGACGATGTGATGAAAATTCTTAATGGGTGTCCCATTGTTGAGGATTTGACTGTATTAACTCCCAGTTTTGAGTGTCCCATTGTTACTGGAGGGTTTAAAACCTTGCCCAACTTGCCCAAGGTTGTGAAAGCGCATATCAACGCATTTGATGTTCCTTTCAATGCAATTCCTAATGTAGAGTTTCTACAAATTGAGGATGTAAGAAAATCATGATCAAGATGATAAGTTCTTACTAATTACTTCTTATATTCATTCAATTTCATTTTGAGATCGATATTCTTGGTATAATTTTGCAGATGGAGCGTAGGTGCCCTGACGTATATATCGAATCCTACTACAGAGAAAAGCCCGTGTTTCGAAACTTAATCAACCTTAAGCTATCCTTTGTTTGCTTCCCTGGCTGGGTTGGTGTAATGGAAGTGCTCCCTTATTGTCCCAAGCTTCAAACTCTTGACATTGAAAAGGTACGGTATCAGGCGGTTAATTTATGGATCATTTTTGTTTGTGCTGATCTTTTCATAAATCTTGATTTTGTCTATGTTTAACAGCTTGTGTACTGGCATAATTACCAAGAGAAATGGGCACATACAAAAGAACTTGTTCCAGAATGTGTTTCATTACATCTTACAACATGCTCTATTGGAAACTATCAAATTAAAGGCATGTATGATGATTTTGATTTTACAGCATATATCCTACAAAATGCAAGGGTTTTACAAGTGCTGACCCTTCACATTAACCGTCACTCGGATGAATCTGAGAAGGACCGATTTTTCAAACGTTTATCCAGGTGTTCGAGGATCTCTCCAGCATGTAAAATTGAATGCATATTCGTTCCTTAATTGTCTGTTGCTTCTAATAATATCTTCTACCTATGAATGCAACTGATGGTTTGATGGACATGGTTATTTGTCTCCTTTTACAAATTATGAAGGACTCCTATTTGAAGTTTTCAGTCTTTTACCTTATGAACCTCATGAATATGTTTAACTTTTTTCCTATGAACTTATATTTAGTCATTTTATATTTGATTTTAACTTGTTCTTATATGTTAGTCAATGTATGATTTGACTATTTTAGTATATGTTAAATTTTATTGATGTTTGCTTCATTGTTGAGGTTTTTAAAATGTTATTTTTGTAAGATGTAAACTCTTACAACTTTAGAGTTGAGTTTACTAGTTTTTTTTTTAATTAGCAAAATCAAGCATGTCATCTATTCCTTATTTGAAAAATTTGGAAAAGAACCATGTTCAATTGTCACCCACTCTACCCCTTTAGGACTAGAATCAGTGCTGTGAACATTCACAATTACTTTGCTTCCTTTTGTGGTTTTCTTCTGCAGCTTTTCTGTTACAATCTTTTCTGAATTTTCTGCCACTACCTCTTTTATTTTCCTCAGACCTCCAATTTCAAATTCTGAACCTAAACTTAGTGCACCCTTCTCACAACCCTGGATGCACCAGTCTCTTTGTAATTCTTCTCATACTCACCTTCATTATTGCGTTCATCTTCTAATAATCTCATATTTTATTCAATGTCTTCATTTTCCTCCTTTTTCTCCTTGTCTTCTTCATTAATCTGGTCTTCCACTTCCTAGGGTTCAACAATGTCATCATTCCCACCAATGCTTTGTTCCACTACCCTCTTGGGTTCACTTTCTTCTGTTTCGTCCATCAATCCATATGGCTTATTTATCCATGGCTGGAATCCTTTTCTTCCAAGTTTTTTGGTTTCATGACTAGCCTTCAGCTTTTCAAATACTTTTGTAGAGTTGTCCTCATTAGCCTTCCTCTTATCTAGTGAATGGTTGAGCAGAAAAAGGAACCAGATGATAACAGCAATTAAAGTAAATATTTTGAAACCTTGATTTATCATGGAACCTTTTGTCCTCTGATTTCTGTTTGGCAATTGCTTCGACATGGTTTAACACATTAAGTTCTCTACCAAGTACCAGAAACATGAACCTAAAGGAAAAGTGAGAGGATATTGTATTCTATCTATGCATCTATTGAAGATGAAGCTAAGTGGTACTATGAGACAGTAAGCAAAATATAATGGAGTGTAAATGTGTAATAATATCTGGTGATGGATTGTGTGTTAAGTAAGTCGAGTTTACTATAGTTGACTTTACCGGCACATCACAAGTAGTTACCATTGGTTTTTTGTATAGCAAAAAATGTATGTTATTTGTATTATTTACCCCACTACAGTTTTTGTCTGTATGTGTATTTTGCCCCCACTGACCCTGGCCGTGGGGCTTTTGTTGGGTTGATGTCATGCTGGTGAATTCCTTTTTGATTGCTATTTGTTCTCCTCAACTGTTTCCTCTTTCCTTGTTTTTTTTTTTTTCAGTAAGCCAAAATTGATATATAAATGAAGGACTATGGGTACTCCAACCATGTACAAGAAAGAAATAAATCCAGCACACTAACTAGTAGGTAGAATAAAAGAACAGAGCTCTCAACATAGCTACATCAGCTATATAGATGCTAAAAGACCATAAAGCCTTAATGCTACATCTGAATGGAAAGAATTCTAAGAAAGAATAGCATCCAAAGATTCCAGCCGTGAAAAGGCCTTAGTGTACATCGAAGAAGAGCTGTCAAAAAACCACCAGTACTCTTGTTTCCTCTATCCTTGTAACAAGAGGTTTCCTTCTTTTGTTTTGGTGCTGAATCTTTGTCCCACCCCATTGCTTTTGGGGTGATTTGTACTTGGTCTGGAGAAGTTTTTCTCTGGCCTCCCTATATTTTAACAAACTTTTCTCCTTACAAAAAAAAAACAAGTCTTTTTATGATCTATGAGCTTCTATGGATTGAGAAGATTCTAGCCAAGGTACAGATTGCAATACTCTCTATAAATCCAATGGTAACTACTTCATAGAGATAGAAATAGTGAAACATGGTAGAGATAGAAATAGTGAAGCATGGTAACTACTAGATAGAGACAGAATAGAGAAGCTAAAGCTAGAGATAAGTGATAAATGTAATCAATATGTGGTGTGATGTGATGAGAAGAGATAAATACATTTTCTTGCTGGATTCATGCTTTTCCTTAGAATGTCATTACTTTTTTTATTCGGTTTCTAGCACCTTTATGGTAATTTTAAATGCAATTGACTTATAATATATATATGTGTGTGTGTGTGTGTACACTGCTTAATTTGTTGTACACATTTAATCATTGTTCAACATGTCTACTGTATCGATCTCGCCTCAAATCTGGCTAACAAGAAATTGACTATTATTTTACCCCGCAAGCACTATCTTTCAGTTTCTTCATCATCAAGCTTGTGCATGTTGATTTGGTTATATTACGTAAGTTATTAAAGTTGTTAATAGTTACAATTGGTTAGCTATATAACTACTCAATGGCATATATATCAGATAGATTTCCTATAGATAATGTTTATTTATACGTTAATGAAAGCAAATTTATCTTACACTGAATATGAGTATCTCAAAATATATTGTTTGATCTAGGAAAAAACATTTTCTCTTTACCGAAAATGTTGAAAACTAACATTTAAATAGTATTTTTAAAGAGACATTTAAATTGTCTTCATGGATCAAGAAGTATACATGTCACATTTAAATTGTCTTTAATGGACATCTATCTTCTTTTACATTAGTTATTTTAAAGTAAAAATTTTATTTGATGAAATGATTGAAAGTCCAGACATTACTCAACAAAGTGAGTATAACCCCCTTCCATAGCACATAGGAGGACCTTGAAATCCAATATCTTTGGTGCATCCAAATATAAAACTTAAAAAATCTAGCACCAAATAAACATGCATAAATTGCAGGAAAACCTAAGCACACAACGATAAGGATTCAAACCTGGATCAAGCACAATAACGGTCAAAGAAAAGGAGCATCTGTCGGGGCCCAATGTGGCAAAGGAAAGCCACTAACCCAACAAAAACAGAGTCCATCTTGTCATTGAAGGGGATGCAAAACAGAATAGGACATCAACCAGAAAGCGAGAGCATAACATCTTGCCAAAAGGTCGGGCGAGCTACTGCTTCGGCCAGACCAACATACCGGACAACGAAAACAGAGCGAACCTACAACCACCTATAACCCAAAAAACTAGATCCGTTGCCACCGACCCCAAATTGTGCACCGCCATCTCAGATCCGCTAACGATGACCACAAGCAGCACACTCAAAACATATCCACGATCTTAGCAACGTCCCATCACTGCAATTCGGTTGCTGACATCAGGCACCTTAAATGATCTTTTCACTCTATGCTTCCTTTTCTTTGAACAATAACATTAGCACTGCTTCCACATAATGCACTACCTTCATCACCTCTGGCAGAACATTTTCTCTCGTGCTGTTATGAAATCTGATCAGATGGGTGTACAACTCTTGTTAATTGGAAGGCACTTCCATCCAAGATAACCAAGCTTCCATCAATGCTCAAGGTTTCTAAGACACACAAACACGGTCTCGACGCAAAAACCCTCAAAAAAGGCGACGAAGGACCCTGCACCAACCTTCCATGAGCGACCGAGAGCACCACCGCAACCACCTCCGCTCTGAGCCAACAACCTGTCAGTCGACCATTGATCTAACCAATCGGGGATGACTAGGAAAGGATCGAAGAATAGCGAATAGGAGAGAAAGGGAACCCGGGAAACAGATCTGAAAAGAGGCAATAGACTCACTATAGTAGATATGAAGACAAAAGGGGAAAGGTGGAACAAGGGGGTTGCCATCGTGCCGGAAGAGGGTTCCATTTTGAGTTTGTCATATTTTTAACATGGAACGGAACAAGACATACGAGTCTAGGAACAGGTCATTTGCTTCCATATAAAAGGGTGGAACGGAACGAAACATTCACTTAAACTTTTATACGGTAAAAAATACCGCTAATTTATATTTGAAATCTTTTGTATCTGATCAGTTTAAAATCACTTCTTAAAGTGAAAAATACTTATTATATTTGTAGGCAAAGATAAATGAACTTTTCCTTTTCCAAAAATCACTTAAAATAAAATCAATTATTTTTTTCGAAAATAAAATCACTTTTTTAAGCAATGACAAAGCAGCCAATTAGAATGCATTTGATTCAACATATTTTTTTAAGAAAAATCACTTTTTAATATAAAAAATCATTTTTATGTTTGTTTCAATTAAAAAAAAAGCTGAAAGTAGATTGTTTGAAAAATATACTTTAACTTTTTTTTAAAGACAAATATATATAAGTCCTGATAAAAGACAAGCTTAATATATATATATATATATATATATATATATATATATATATTATTGACTGAATAGAGTACATGAATACATCTCAATTAAAAACAGGGCAGTCATACGAAACCAATCCACCCAAATCAACACTAGAGATTGTGCCTCATTTAAACTTTACTAAGAAAAATCCATTGGAAAAAACCTAGTGAAGGAAAAAGAGTACAACAAACTCTAATGCTCCTATGAAATTAAAAGCTGAAAGCACCCCAAGTAAAGCAAATAGCTCGCCCCAAACTGATATAAAAACCAGCAAACCAGACACTTTCGCAAAAGAGAAAAGATACTTTAACTTACCATGAAAATTTATTATGATAGATGAGATGGGATAAAAAAAGTAATTTTAATTAGACTAGCCAAACACGAACCAGCTTATGCTTTCTCAAATTGTCTAACAATTAATTTTTTTTAATAAAAAGTTATAATTCATTATTTTTAATCTAAAACAAACAAACTCTAAATAGCTTAAAGAAATAATTTGATTCCTAGTTTTTCCACAAGCATACCTTTTTTTTTTGAAATGTCCACAAGCATACTCAAACAACTTAAATAATATTTTTTTTTAGAAAGCAGAAATCTTTATTAAAAAGCGGTCGATAGTACAAATAATACCCAATAAAGTGAGCACAAACACCCCAATACACCCTAGGAAAGCCTTAAAAAAGAAATTTAGGACAAGCTAAACTGCTACCCGATGGTTCATAGGGCAAAAGCCTTGGAAACCAATATTTTAGGTGCAACAAAAAATAAAAATATAAAACTACAGCACCGAAGAACTACCTTTACTACACAGATTGCAAGACAAACCCTAGGTTACAACAACAAGGAGTCCATCCCGGATCAAGCAATAAATGACCAATAAGAAGGAGCATCTGCCGGGACCGAAAAGCGACGAAACAACCACAAACCCAATAAAATCAGAGCCCAACTTAGCATTGGGGGGGGGGGCTAATCAGCACCGAATATCAACCAGCGAGAAAACAGAAAAATCTGCCCAAAATTTTGGACGCGTGAGGTCTTCCCGCGCGCTCTGACTCGGCCGGACCAGCGTACCGAACAACGAGCAAAGCGAAGCCTGAGCCACCTAAACCCAAAAACTCGTATCCGTTAGAGAAGACCCCAATCTACACCAGCCCATAACCACTGTCGATGATTCGAACACCAATCCGTAAGCGTCAGCTACACCTCATCTTCCGGCAAAGCTCCACCCACCAACACCTTGCAAACAGAACCGAAACAATCGACAGATCTGCCGCCACCAAAAGTTGCAAAAGGGTGGAGGAGAATAATCATCAAAACACCCTGAAGATGTAAAAGCCAGAACTGAACAGAGCATATTTGGAGCCCCTGCTACTCCAAGCTGAAAATAGAACCAACAGAGCAGGCATCTACGTGAAACCCATAGCAAAACCAACCTTTGGAGGTTTAAAAGGTACAACAGCAGCAACCTCCAACTTCCAATCTTTCAAGACCAAGTCCACCTAAGGAAATTCATCCAAACGTCCCTCTCCCCAAACTGATTGTTGTGTTGCAGGTTCAGTAAAAACCAAGGTTGAGACCATAAAACGATCTCAACGTCTGAGAACCTCCAAGAAACGGTGATTATCTAAAAAAGTGATTATTTCATGAAATAAGCAAATAATAACAAACAAGTTGTATGTATAGTATTCAATTGAGTTCAACTTTTTATTCTCAATCTAATATTAAACATTCAAGCTTATATATGCAATTAAAATTATGGTTCTAATCTAATGACTTGGAATTTCAAAACAATTAAAACACGCAGAACATCATTGTCTTGTTCCATTCTGTTTTGTCCCGTTCTATTTAATTTTGTTCTAATACATTCCGTGACCAAGCGCTACTTAAGTGTCAAGAACTACCCCAATTTACTCAAAAAAATTTTTTAAACCTCATTTTGCTAATTAATTTCTTTTTCACATTATTAAAAAACCTTAAATGAGGACAAGAAAGAACTTGATGTGATGTTAGATGTTGCTCGTTCATATATCAAGTCTCATGCTTCTGGTGATGAGGACGGTAAGGCCTCTTCGTCTCCTGCAGTGGCAGCTCTGGAAAATTAATATTCCTTTAAACCTCACTATAGGATTTAATTTATCTGTACAATATTGTAATTTCCTTTTTCTTTTGTTTTTTATTCTTGTAAGGCAGTGCAGAAATATATGTATAAAAATTTACAGCAATAGGTTGTGTCTCAATCGGCAACTTTCACCTTGCCATGGTGTTTCAATGGTTGTTCTTGAAACGAGTGTGATAAATGAAAATTTCTTTGTTTCAAAAAAAAAAAAAACCTTAAATGAGTGTGAAAATAAACTACTACTGAGAAAATAACAATCCACACACCTAAGTACTTTGTCCCACTCACTTACACTATCTTTTATGACAGAATTTACTCACCATTGTCTTTAAAGTATACACAAACTGTGAGAAATAATCGTTGTTCTTACATTTACGTGTCTCTTTATTTGGTTTGCACGTCACTTTCCATATCAACCTGGTATATAATACAATTGTTACATAGACTAACCCTAATCTCCGCTCTCATCTTCATCATCTTTTCTTCTATTCTTCTCCTCTCTCTGACTCCAATCTCCACTGAGCCAAAATGCGGAAGAAAACGCCGCCGATGGAAGATCTGATCAGCTCCTTACCGGTTGAAATCCTCCACTACATCCTCTCATTTCTGCCAACCAAATTGGCATTCACCACCAGTGTCCTCTCCAAGCGGTGGAACTTAATCTGCAACTCCCTCCCCGTGCTCCACTTCGACGACAAAGCCGAAGAAGATGAAGAGGCCTACATCCGCTTCCGCCGCTTTGTCGACAAGGTTCTTCTTTCCCCGCGCGTCCACCACCATCCAATCGAGACACTCTCCATCGTCTGTCACTCCAAGCTCTGCAAAGATCGAAGCCGGTTCAACACGGACGAGTGGATCGAAGCCGCGAAACGGCGTCGCATTAAGAATCTCCAGCTATCCACGTGGACTTCTTACTTGCACTTGCGGCCCAGCGTTTTTACCTCCCAAACGCTCGTGGTTCTGAAGCTGATTGATATAGTCATGGATCATGGTGTTGGTTCTATTGATCTTCCCTCACTCACAACCCTTCATTTGATTCACATTTTGTTTCGTCAAAGGGACGATGTAAAGAAAATTCTTAATGGGTGTCCCATTGTTGAGGATTTAACTGTATTACCTCCCAATTTTGAAGTTGGCTACACTACAGAAGGGTTTAAAACCTTGCCCAAGGTTGTGAAAGCACATATCAACGTATTTGAAGTGCCTTTCAATGCAATTCCTAATGTAGAGTTTCTGCACATTAAGGCTGTATGAAAATCATGATCAAGATGATAAGTTCTTACTCAATTACTTCTTATATTCGTTCAATTTCATTTTGAGATCTATATTCTTGCTAAAATTTTGCAGATGGAGCGTGGGGAGGAAGCCAAATACATCAATTCCTGCTTCAGAAAAATGCCCGTGTTTCGAAACTTAATCAACCTTCAGCTAACCTATGTTCGCTTCCCGGGTTGGGTTGGTGTAATGGAAGTGCTCCCTTACTGTCCCAAGCTTCAATCTCTTGCCATTGAAAAGGTTAATTTCTGGTGTTAAATAATGGATCATTTTTGTTTGTGCTTATCTTTTCATAAATCTTGACTTTCTCTATGTTTAACAGCTTTGGTACGGGCAAAATCACCAAGAAAAATGGGCACATACAAAAGAAGCTGTTCCAGAATGTGTTTCATTACATCTTACAACATGCTTTATTAAAACCTATCAAATTGTTATTGGAAACTATCAAATTGAAGACATGTATGCTTATGATTTTGATTTTGCAGAATATATACTACAGAATGCAAGGGTTTTACAAGTGCTGACATTTCACAACCCTCTCTCTGATGAATCTGAGAAGGACCGACTTTTTAAACATTTATCCAGGTGCTCAAGGATCTCTCCAACATGTAGAATTGAATGCAATTAGTCCCTAAATATTTGTTGTTTCCAATAATATCTTCTACCTATGAATGCAACTTCAGGATTTGATGGTATGAAGGACATGGAATTTTTCTCCTTATACAAATTATGGAGGATTAAATATTTGCTCCTATTTGAAGTTTTCAGTCTTTTACCTTATGAACCTTATGAATATGTGTTACTTTTTTTCTATGAACTTATATTTAGTCATTTTGTGTATGATTTTAACTTGTTCTTATATGTTTGTCAATGTATGATTTGACTATTTAAGTATATGTTAAATTTTATTGATATTTGCTTCATTGTTGAGGTTTTCTCAATGTTATTTTGGCATGAGGTTTGCTAGTCAACTTTACAAGCACTGGACGAATTTAAGTAAATTCTCGAATGTGACAACCTTACTTTATATATAGGCTGAGCGTTAATGCTAGTGCGCTGCTCCTTGCCCCTTGCTTTCTATTTTCCTTGCTGTCCACTGTAACTTATTTTCCTATTTTGTCTCCAATCTGTTTTGTTCTGTTGCTTAATTGTACCTCGGGTGGCACCCCTTGTGCCTTGTTCTATATATATTATTGCGTATCCAAAAACAAACCCCCTCTTGTGGTTATTGATTTGCTAAACACTGATATGATACCGTAACTAAAATCGTCACGTATATACTGTTTTCATCTAAGGAGCATATGCAAGATATATATGGGACCTTAATGCAAAGTAGGGTTGTCCACCGGACGATTTTAGGCCAAAATCGTCAGGTTGGTCTGTTGAAAAACACTAGACAACCAGACCAGCCACTGTCCGCTCACTAACCACGGGTTTTTCAGGTTCGGTTCTGGCAGGTGGCGGTTCTAGCGGGTTCGGACGGTTAATATATCCAAGAAATTATCGAAAAAAAAAGGAAACAGGAAATGAAAGATACAGATCCAACCAAATCATAACAAATTAAATATGTACAAGTTTCGAACAAAAATGCTAAGAAAGAAGAAGTTAAACATTAGATCCATACAAATCAAATTACAACATATTCCAAAAGCAACAGATCCATCTCAAATCTCGACAGACCATCTTTCTTGCATGCCTCCACACTCAGATATGCGAAAGGTGGAAGAGAGAGAGAGAGAGAGAGAGAGAGAGAGAGAGAGAGAGAGAGAGAGGACAACGTTGATGGTGGGCGGTGTAGATCGTGTCAACGTTGAAGAAAATTGAAGGGAAGAGACCTTCATGAAGAGGTGGTTGCAGCAAAATGAAGAAGGGAAGAGGATGGGATGGGTGGTCATGGTGGGAAGAGGGCTTCTGACTTTTTGTTGTGGGTGGCGGCTAGGGTTTGAAGTTTGAAGTGTAGTGGAATGGGAGAAGAAAAAGAAAGAAACACGTTGGCTATAGAAGGTGAAGATTGTGTGATGGCTAGGGTTAAAATTAAAGATGAGGTTAAAGGTTTTTTAAGAGATCGAAGTTGGGCTGAATGAGTGATGGGAGTTAACAGGCTAGGTTTTTTTTATTTTACTTCATGGACTGAGCCTAGCATCAGATTTTCTTTTTTTTTTTCTTTCGGTCAGGCTTGAATCCAAACCAAGACCGACGCACCAAAACCACAAAAACCCGTTTTTTATCACTTGCAACACCCGAATCTCAACCCAGACCGCCCGTTTTAACCATAAAAGTCTCGGTTTGGCCGGTTTCGGTTTGTGACGGGGCTTTCTGAACAGCCCATTGCAATGTTTCCCAACTAGTTGCATGCAATTAGCGTTTCATCATAAGCTTAACATTGAGATTGTAATAGATAAGAAGACAACCCTTCTTGCAGTATTTGTTAGTACAGGAGCAATTGTTTTCCTTGTTTCATGGCTAGATCATTGCATCTACGTCTACTGAAAATAATCGATTATAGGTCCATAGCAAATTGTTTATGTGAGCTTTTATGGATTGAGAATAATATTCTAGCGAAGATACAGATTGCAATACATTCTATAACTTGATTAATGGCTTAGATTACTAGAGAGAGATAGATAGAGAACATATAGGTGATAGATGTGATTTGATCATAAAAGATGATATTTCTAGTTATATGCCATGTTTTTTTTGTGATGATCAAGGTATCTTCATGGTACATATTTAAATAATATTTAATCTTTGTTCTATAATATGTGACAACATTCACTATGATGGGTATTGTTGGGTACGTAATGGGGTATTCGATCACTTGAAAGATATTTTTACTATTCTTTTTGGGTAAGCAAAATTGTATTAGTGAGATACTAGGGTATCTCAACCCATGATATTTTTACCTTTGATTGTTTCTCCGTTATCGATGACTGTTACTCTAGAGTATTTTTAGTTGTATTCACTTTTTCGTGGTACACATTTAATCATTCTTTATTGTATAACATGTGACAACATGTTTGCTATATCATCTCGTCTCAAATCTGGTTTACAAGGCTGAAACATATTGAAATTGACTATTATTTTAAACAAAAAGGATGATCCACCGATAATGTAAAGTTTTCTTACACCGTCAACCAATCAGATTTTAAGGATGTGTCACGTCAATTAATAAAATTAAATAAAAAGAGAGATTTTTCACATCCTTAAAATCTGATTGGTTGACGGTGGGTCCATAGAAATTTAACTCATTATTTTACCTGCAAGCATCTATCTTTTAGTTTCCTCATAAGCTCGTGCATGTTAATATGATTATGTTACGTGAGTTATTAAAGTTGTTAATAACTACAATTGGTTAGCTAGTGTTATAACTACTATGTTGCGCATCAGATAGATTCCCTATAGATAATGTTCAGTGATACGTTAATGAAAGGAAAGCCATTTCTTACAAATATTTGAATATATTGTGTAAATATTTTCTCTAAATAGAAAATGTATTAGACTAACATTTAAATTGTCTTTTTGGGTTAACAGATATGTGTCACGTGATAGGCATGCACGTCTATTTTTTTTTTATATATTTTAAGGTATTCATTTCAAATAATATGTTGTGATATATAGTAATTCTCATTAGGATAAGTGTAATAATGTCACAAGTTATTAAATTAAGATGAGTTTTTATTCATTTACAAAGCACATTAACTTTCATCGTATTTTTGCTTATCAAATTGTGGCGGTTGACTATATAATTTGGGGTTTTTCCTTACTAGGTTTTTATCCCAATGAGATTTTTCATAATAAGGTTTTAATGAAGCATATTTTCTAGTGTCTCTCTTCCAAAGTTGTGGGGTCTTTTTAGATACTTGTAATTTTCATTGTCTAGATGTAATTTTTTCTTTTTATCTTGTATTGGGTTGAAGTAAAATCGAGTTTTAAATCATAAAATCGTACGATTTACATGTTCAGGTGGTGGAATCGAGTTAAAACGGGGGTAAACTCGTTTTAGGGTAAAATAGGGTGAACTCGAGGTGAACTCGTTAAAATCAGGTAAAATCGCGAGTTCAAAACGAGTTCAGCGAGTTTAGAACAAGAAAAAAATTCCTCTGCTTTTAACCCAAACGACGTCGTTTTGAGTGTTACAAGGTTAGGGACTTAGGGTTTTGCTTTTCAGAACTAGAAACGGCCTGAGCCATCATCATTTTTCTTTTGCTTTCTTCTATTGACGGCTCCATGTTTCTGGTTCTGAGAGTTCCTCTGCTTCTAGTTTGTCGAGTTCTTCTGCTTCTGCCTTCCTCTTCTTCTACGTTGGATTTTTCTTTTGGTATGTTGAGTTTCTCTACTTCTGGTTCGTCGTTCTTCGATTTCTCCACTTCTGCTTCTGCGCTTGGACTTCTGCTTCTGCGCTTGGTGTTCTTCCCTCCACGAGTCCACCTTTTGCTCGTCATTTGTCATCATCCCTTTGCCCAGCATTGGTATTTTTCAGTCATTCTATATTCTTCTCTATTAAGTTTATACACTATAGTCTGAACTCTGAATTGATATGGCCATGACGATGGATTTCAAGATGTTGAAGGATTTGAAATTTGATATCCTGGCCTATTGGCTTTTGTTTAATGTTTTATTATGACTTGTGAAACCTTAAATTTGGATTATTTAGTGCTTTTATGTATGAACTTAAACTTGTTGGTAATTTTATTTATGGTTTGAACTTGTTCTTACCATTATTGTTGGTGATTTGGTTCATTTTTATAGTTGCTAATGAGTGTTCATCACCATTATAGTGTTTTTTATATGTATTTTTTGCATGCGGTAAACTCTTATGAGTTTACAAGTCGAGTTTACCCCCCTCCACGAGTTTACCTAAACTCTCGAGTTTGATTACCTTCCCTTGTACTTCATTTCAATATATATATTTTCATTGCCTATAAAAAAAATATAATTTGGGGCTCCTTCTCGTTTTCGCTCAAGACCTAGTTCTGGGTGGCCGTCGCGTCGCCACTGTGCGCGGTGGCAACCCCTTTGTCTTTCTTGCCTTTCGTCTCATCCGCGGTGTTCGACGTCTTGGTTCTTTAGCTTCCAATAAGGTGGCAGGTCGCCCTTCCCGTTCTCTCTTCCTGCAACAGCAACGAAGCTTTGGATCGGCCGATCTGGGTCGTGCTCGCCTCAAGTATCTCTGTTCCTTCCACCGCCGGCGTCTTCATCCTCCAAGTTTGTGCCTTGTGGTTCGCTGCTGCCGTCTGCCGTTGGTTTCTCTCTATGGCCGCAGGATTCCGTAGATCTGTGCTTCCCTTCCAGATCTGTGGCCGTGGGTTTCGATTTTAGAGGTTTGTTTTCGGTCGGTCTGAGGGTTTTGTTCTTCAAGTTTGGATCCATAACAGTTGCTGGTTGCGCTCTTCAAGCTTACAGAGATGATTTCAAAGAGTGGGGCAGCAATAAACTCTGTTTTGGAAAAGTGGTAATGGAGGTTATTCTCTTTCTTTGGGTTCTCTGTTTTCGATATCTGGTATAAGATAAGCTTGATGGCTTTCCTACTGAAGGGTAATTACATGAATGCCATGGAAGCTCCAGCATACACGTTCTTTGTATCAGTAATTTTTGTCTTTGTGGATATCCTTGATTTGGGGTCCCATTGTTCAATAATGATGTGAATTGGTGCTGGCCTTGGCAATTGGTTGTACTGTGCTTTGCTCTCCCACCTCCCTGGTCTCTTTGTTGCGTTGTTTTAGTCCCCCACTCCTCTCTATTTAAGAAAGCAGAAGAGGTTGCTAGCTTAGTTAAAGAAAGTGATACTAGGTTTAGCCAACAGCTCCATCACTTTGAGCAGTGAATCAATCTCGAATACATGTAGTACTGGTGTTCGAGGGGTTGTGGGTTATTGTTTTGTGACCGGTATGCTTGAAGAGTGTGGTTTTTCTTTGTGCAGTGATGGTCGTTTGCGTTTCTGGCTTGAGGATGTCTTGGACATTTGTTATATTGGTATGTCGATCAGCCTGCCTTTCGTGACATTTTCTTATGGAAGGAACTCTTGCTGTCTTTGTGTGTTTTATTCCAAGTGATCTTTGAGCGCGAGTTTGGACCTTGACATGAGACCTTGGTGGCGTGGGTGTTGGTTGATTGTTTTGCTTTTGGATCTTTTGTTTGCTCGACTAGGATGAGTCTCGATGTTGTAGGTGTCGAGTGATAAGTGTCAATTTTACGTGTTTTTAAATATAATTTTAAGCACTTATTTGACCTATATGCTTGCATTGTTGATTATTTTATCCCCATAAGTAGTTGATTTAGTAAATACTTAATTTTAGTATAGAAATAGAGTAAATATTATATTTTTCATATTTAATCTTTTGTTTTCAATGATAGGTGAAAATCTATGAAGATTTGTGCCATAAGATATCAAAAGGCCAAGAAATGAAGAATTTCGCTTAAGCCAAATGTTTACTTGCTTAAGCAAAATTATATGGCAGAGGGTATCAATTCTGGAAGACAATCTTGCTTAAGCCGAATTCTTTCTCGCTTAAGCGAACCATTCAATGGCATAGAAGAAAAATGAACCCTCGCTTAAGCGAGACTTATTCTCGCTTAAGCGAGAAGAGTACTTCAGTGTTAAGAAAAGGCTCTCGCTTAAGCGAATCTGAAGCTCGCTTAAGCGAGCCAAACCGCCTTGGACCCTTATAAAAGGCCAGAACACGATTTTTCTCGGGATCTCTTCCATTCTTCACCATTTTTCCTCCCTAAAACATTCAGAGGAAGGGTCCCTGGGCTAGGAATTATTGATGGAGTATAGTGGAGCTTTGGAGCATGGTGACAACCTCTTGGTGGCTATGGAAAGCTTGAGAAAGTTTCCATCGCCGTGGATTCGTCTCCGTTCTTCGGGTTTCATCTCTTCCTTTCTTATCTCTTGTATATGTTATTTTCTATTTTTATATCTAGAATGTTATAGCTTAGTTCTTTGATTGTTGTAAACTCAATTATTGATGTAAATGGAAATCTTTCATGTATGGTGTTTCTCTTTGTACTTCATGCTTCTAACCAATCAATTGACAATCAAAAGAGCTTCACTAATTTATAAATAGATCGAGAGGTTGATATGATTTGGTGTATGCTTAGATCAATGAAAGTAGAATGCATATGTCTTAGGTCACGCCGTGTGTTAAAGTTTTGCTTTCTACATTTCAAGTATCATTGATTTGTGTTAGATTTTTATGGACTAGCATGAGATCGGGAGATAATTGCGGGTCCGGTTCAAGAGAGAAACCACTCAATGAACTAGTTATCTTATGGTGAGATTATCTTAGGTAGGAACAATAGTGGGCTTCCACGTGACAAGTGGGGTTTTGAGTTCTACCAAGAGTTTCCGGGGTGACAACGGAGATTTGCAAGCCTAGGGTACCTTGTCTTAGGATAAATTTGTTATTGTGAATGTCTTTGAGAGAGAATTTGAGTTTTAATGTTCCTTTTGGTTTTCTAGATGGTAAGGGATTACGTCTAGGAATTCTAACTGATAGATTCACCTAGGCTAGGGATAGTTAGGTGGATAGCTCTCGACATCGTAAGTGAAATGAACCTTTACATAAGTGTTTGTGTTCAAAGCAATCAAAGGATTATGTGAATGCATTTTTGAATACGTGTTCTTCTTTGTTATCTATGTAAACATTCTTTTACCGCTTTCCTTATATTGAAAATCACAAAAACAATTTATCAAACATCTTTTTATCCGCTCAAATCAATGTGTAACTGGTGGAACTGATGTTCACTGAGGACGATAAACTCGTATCTGCTTTGCTATGATTGAATCATAAAGGTTTAGCCAAAAGCAATACAAACAATGAGGAAAAAACCTTTATCATCGAGTAGCTTCATAAGTTCTGTTGACTTTTCGCTGTTTTTCGACTTTATTGGGTCTTTCCTAGTGGAGTGTTTTCTAGGATTTAAGGGGTTTAAAGCACCTTTACGTGCTTGCTAGTTTTAGCTAGTTAAGTTATTTTACCCATGTCGAGAGGGATTGTTTCTCAACATTATATATATATATATATTATTCTCTTTTCAAAAAAAAATTATAGTAGTTTTCACTAACGCGTGAGATCAGAATTTACATGTGACATCAAACATTTTCACACATTTCCTCTCAATTAAACTTCACCTTCATTCTTAGTTGTTCCCAAATATTTGTTTTGTGCTCGCTCCCTCACCTTTGTCCTCTACGTTCCTAGAACTTTCTCTATCGTTTTATATCTCTCTAGCTAGTTCTGTTGGAATAATGGCATTCAAGAAAATTTATTTAAATCTTTTTTTCCGTTTTTTCATTTATATCATCATGTGTCAAAAACTTAATTGTGTTTTAAAACTATTCTTTCAGTTTCATAGCCTTTTAATTTCCACTGTTATGAGCTGCTTTAAGGCTTTTATATTTTGGTTTATCTCTTAATTGGTAAAACGGATTGTCTTTTATGACAATTAATTTATATGGTGTACGTTGGAATGAATTGGAAAGAAGGAATAAGCTTTCCAGCTTAAGTGGTCGAGCCTTATATATAAGAAAGACTTAATTGCAACTTTGGTCCCCGACGTTTACTAATACCACGATTTTGGTCCCCCACCTAATTTAATTACATGGATGGTTCCCGACGTTGTAGGCCGTGTGCAACGTTAGTCCTACCGTTTATTTCTTAATGGAGGAGGCTTACGTGGACGTCCAATTGGAGAGAAAAAGGAGGTATGAGGAGAGAGGGAAGCACGTGAGTATCACGTGACCCTTATCTGAACCCATTATACCCAAACCCCTGACCTCCCTAGAACGAAGAAGGTAACACGATTTAGATCCATATGATTTCAGATTTAGGTATAATGTTTTCATATAAGGTTCACGTGAGTTCACGTGATACTCACGTGCTTCCCTCTCTTTTTGAGCATTGTTGTAGAGACTTCAGCATGTGTAGGTTCTGAGTGCACAGTGTCTTGCATGCGGCTGTGTTAACCTTGGGGAGCAAACCCGACACTAGCTAGATTGCACCGGAAGTCTGCCGGAATTTTACTTTCAAGGCAGTGGTTCGTCCACGGCAAGATGTAGCTCCCATAAATTCCCACACCCCACAAAAATAAAACTGAGGCACATAGGAAAATCCCCCACTATCAATGGCTCAGAACCCCTTAACCTCCAAAATTCTAAAGAACAACTCCCAGTCCTTGAGCCAAAAACTTAGTTTTCCTAGCGCGCGTTGAAATCCTATATTGATATTGTGGATCATCAGCAACAACATCCTATGGTTTACGCCCCTACTTATTTTTCTTTGGAGTATCGTGGCGCTGACGTTAGCGATTAGAAAATTGAGAACCTTTATCCAAAGGAGCTTTGCCCAATGCATTCTCCACACCCCCAAGATATGGATGATCCATGAGGCATTGGATAGTTTCATCCAAAACGAACATGAAGAAGAAAAGAAATCCATATCAAAATCGAGACCAGGGCCCCAACATATATCTCTCTTCGCTTCCCCAACATTCACAACGTGATAAGTTGCAGTATAACCAACTCTTCTAAGTTTAAAGAGCATCCAACCACATGAGCCGACCATAGTCCCTTGGATTCTCAATACCAGCCATTCAAAGACCCATCATGGCTCCCACCTAAAATAACAAATGTCGTCGTCGGCGAAGAGACCTCTACCTGATCGCTACAGATATTAGGCTTAATAGAATCATATGAAGCCTTAGTTGATGAAAGAGGCCTAGAGCAAGAAACGTAATCTTCCTTCCTCCCAATGTGAAGACGCACGGAACTAGGCTTAGTAAGAGAAAATTTGGAAAACGTTTTAAAAAAAATGTTAGTTGTTAGTAACCCAACTTTTTAAAAAACTTAATCTACAATACTCCACCCCATCACCTCTAACAATTTTTTTTTATAGGCAAATGTTAGTTGTTAGTAATGTTAGTAAATTAGTCATTTTCAGGGTTCGAACCCTCGACCCTTCACCCTTCATCTCACCCAACCCGTCACACCCTCGCCGCCGCTTTCACGTGCGATTCTCACCGCGATTGAGCCGCTCTCACGTGCGATCCTCGCCGTGATTGAACCCCGCCGCCACACTCTACTCTTAGACTGCCGCTGCCACTCTCACGTGCAATCCACGTCGTAATTGAGCCGCTGCCGCCCTATACTCTTAGTGTGCCGCCGCCGCCTTATTTATTTATTTATTTCATTTTATTTGTTTCCTCTTCTCGGTTCTCTCTTCAAAACCCTAACCTAGTTTGCACCAACCACGAAAAAAAACCAAAAAACCAAAAAAACCAAAAAAAAGTTCCACCTTACACTGCCGAACCACCCAACATCTCTTGAGTGCCGCTCCCACTGCTCCCACCCGCCACCGCTCCACGCTTCCAACACCTCGTGCTCCCTTTCTCGTGAGAGCCTCTCACTCGTTTTTCCACAGATCCGGGTCTTCCTCTTCTTCAGGACGCGCCCGCACCGCCGGCCACCATTCCTTGCGCCGCCCGCCGCGCTCAACCTTCCCTTCGCGTCATTGCTCCTCTTGCGAGCTACCCGCACCTTCGCTGCACTTATCCTTGAGCACGCGTGCGGATAACTGCACCCCACCGCCGCCGGACCACCATTAGTGCTGGATTATGGGTAGTCAATTGCAACAGGGCTTACTGGAGTTTTTTAATTGACAAATGTTAGTAAATTAGTCCTCATCGGGGTTTGAACTCTGACCCCTTCACCCTTCATCCTACCCAACATGGCGTACTAATTTTTTTTTAGATAAGTCAAATAATATAATAAGAGGAAGTACTTGGGGTACTTTAACCCATAGTAATATATACAAAGAAGAGAGGAAAGCTAAAAAATAACAAAATGTTACAAGATGTACGTAGCAGAAAATGCCTAGAATCAATGCCCAATTCTGTTTGACAGAACCATTCTACTCAACGGGCCACCTGTCAGCAAATACAATTAAAATAAAGCCACCAATTGTGGCCAAAACTTAGTCAAGTATTATGGCTGTTAAAAGTCAGGATACTAGTGGCCAATTACTTGGTAAATTGGAACAAGTAATTGTTTAGTCAAGGAAGAAAAACAAAGTGGCATGAAAGTAAAGGGACGGTGCTGCATTTGTTGAAATTGGAGAAGCTGTTGGTAGCTAGCATTGGGAGAATTAATGCTTGCATTGCACCTACAAATAGGAGTGCAAGGATGAAGGAAAAGTATCCCAGCTAGCATTCGAGTATTGCTTCAAAGAGAGGAAAAATTCAGAGAGATAGAGAAATTAGTTTTCTTTGTATTCTCTTGTGAGGTTCTTCTAGTATGAGTTCTCCTATTTCAAGAGAGAGTGAAATTTGTTCTCTCCTTGTATTTAGAGAGAGGTGTTGTAATTTCTTCCACTTAGTGAAAAGCTTTTCTACCGGTGCCCGTGGTTTTTCCCTTATCTGTTGAGGGTTTTCCACGTAAATATTGTGTGTCAATTTCCTACTCTCTCATCTCTTATTTTAGTTGCGTGACATTATCCTGCTACTCTGGTACCCAACAGTGGTATCAGAGCTGTTGGTGTCGGTCCTTATTCCGCTGTGGTGTACGGTTACTATTCACACGTGTGGTTGTATACTTTTGCAGTGATTGTTAACGTATACTAGATCTATTCTAGTGTGCGGTAAAAATATACAATACCGCTCACGTATACTCTGCTATTCACGGTGAAATTGTGTAAACCGGTTCCGTGAAGAAAAAAAAAAAATGGCAGCAAAATTTGAGATCCCGAAATTCAATGGGAGTAACTTCTCCCTGTGGAAATTGAAGATAAAGGCGATCCTGAGGAAGGATAATTGCTTACCAGCAATTGATGGTAGACCTGCTGATATAACTGATGAAAAGTGGAAAGAGATGGACGACAATGCTGTAGCCAATTTGCACCTAGCAGTGGCAGATTCAGTTTTGTCCAGTATTGCTGAAAAGAAAACAGCAAAGGAGATCTGGGATACTCTTATCCAACTGTACGAGGTCAAGTCACTTCACAACAGAATTTTCTTAAAGAGGAGACTCTACACTCTTCGAATGAGTGAATCCACTTCGATGCCGGATCACATCAACAATCTGAACACAATGTTTGCTCAACTATCTGCATCAGATTTCACAATTGGGGAAAATGAACGTGCAGAGGTTCTTCTTCAGAGTTTACCAGATTCATATGATCAACTCGTCATCAATATTACAAACAATAATATTGTTGACCGTCTATCCTTTAATGATGTTGCCGGAGCTATTCTTGAAGAAGAGTCCATGCGGAAAAATAAGGAAGATCGTCAGGAGAGCTCAAAACAAATGGAAGCTTTGACGGTGACGAGAGGCAGATCAATAGAGCGTGGCCCCAGTGGGAGTCAGAACCATGGTAGATCAAAATCTCGAAGAAAGACAAATCTCAAATGCTACAATTGTGGCAAGAGAGGGCACTTGAAGAAAGATTGTTGGGCCAACAAGAAGAGTGGTGAAAAATCTTCTGAAGCAAGTACATCTCAAGGATGTGTTGCTAGTACCTCTGATGATGGAGAAGTCCTATACAGCGAAGCAGCAGTTAGTACCAAAGGCAAAAATCGTCTCATTGATGTTTGGATAGTAGATTCAGGAGCAACATGGCACATGACCCCACGACGAGATTGGTTTTGCACTTATGAGCCTGTCTCAGAAGGAAACGTGTTCATGGGAAACGATCATGCTTTGGAAATTGTTGGAATTGGTACTGTCAAAATAAAAATGTATGATGGTACCATTCGCACACTTCAAGAGGTACGACATGTGAAAGGGTTAGCAAAGAATTTGTTGTCTGTTGGGCAACTAGATGACCTCGGATACAAGTACGATATTCAAGGTGGGATCTTGAAAGTGGTGAAAGGTTCGCTAGTAGTAATGAAAGCAAAGAAGGTCGCTGCAAATCTATACATGCTTTTGGGAGATACGTGGCAAATGGCAGATGCATCAGTTGCAGTTGGAAGCCAAGAAGAAACAACGATGATGTGGCACCGCAGATTAGGCCATATGTCGGAACGAGGCTTGAAAGTTCTTGCAGAACGTAATCTCATACCTAGGCTCAAGTCAGTAAGTTTACCTTTCTGTGAGCACTGTGTGATAAGTAAGCAGCATAGACTAAAGTTTGCTAAGTCAACTGCTAGAAGCAAACACATACTGGACTTGATTCATTCTGATGTGTGGGAGTCACCGGAAGTATCCATAGGAGGAGCAAAGTATTTTGTATCATTCATTGATGATTACTCCAGGAGATTGTAGGTGTACCCGATCAAGAAGAAGTCAGGTGTGTATTCAGTATTCAAGGAGTTCAAAGCACAAGTAGAACTTGAAACTGGGAAAAGAATTAAGTGCTTGAGGACAGATAATGGAGGAGAATATACAGATGGTGATTTCCTGGCATTCTGCAAGCAAGAAGGTATTACGAGGCAATTTACAGTTGCTCATACACCTCAGCAGAATGGAGTAGCAGAGCGGATGAATAGAACTCTTCTGGAAAGGACAAGAGCTATGCTGAAAACAGCGGAATTAGCCAAGTCTTTCTGGGCAGAAGCTGTCAAAACTGCCTGTTATGTGATAAATCGATCGCCATCAACTGCGATTGATTTAAAGACACCAATGGAGATGTGGAAGAGAAAACCAGATAATTATTCTTCTCTACATGTGTTTGGATGTCCTGTGTATGTAATGTTCAACTCCCAAGAAAGAACAAAGCTGGATCCAAAATCCAGGAGATGTATATTCGTGGGTTATGCTGACAATGTAAAGGGGTATCGTCTGTGGGATCCCGCTGCCCGCAAGATTATTGTCAGCAGAGATGTAATCTTTGTAGAAAATGAATTACAAAAGGAGCAGAAAATTGACGGCACTACAAAGGAGACTGCTATAGTGGAGATAGAGGAAAAGTCAGGTGGAGATGATTCTTCTGAAGCAGAGCCAGAGCACGAAGAACAAGAACCAAATGAGGTCAATGATGAAGAACCCAGACGAACAACACGTCAAATAAGAAAACCATCATGGCAATCAGAATATGTGATGGCAAGTCATGATGCATATTGTCTTCTATCAGAAGATGGAGAACCATCAACCTTTCAGGAGGCGTTAAATGGTTCAGATGCTTCTCTATGGATGGCAGCAATGCAGGAGGAGATTGAAGCCTTACATAGAAATAATACTTGGGAACTTGTTGAACTTCCTAAAGGTCGGAAAGCCATTGGCAACAAATGGGTGTTCAAAATTAAACGAGATGGCAACGATCAGGTGGAACGCTATCGTGCAAGACTGGTGGTCAAAGGATATGCTCAGAAAGAAGGTATTGATTTCAATGAAATATTCTCTCCAGTAGTGGCAATGTGTGCCGCATTTGATCTACATCTTGAGCAACTTGATGTAAAGACTGCATTTCTTCATGGAGAACTTGAAGAAGAAATCTATATGCTCCAACCAGAAGGCTTTGAAGATCATGAAAAAGAAAACTTGGTTTGCAGGTTGACCAAATCTCTGTACGGTCTAAAGCAGGCGCCGAGGTGTTGGTACAAGAGATTTGATTCTTTCATCATGAGCCTTGGATACAACAGGCTGAGTTTAGACCATTGTACGTACTACAAAAGGTTTGATGATAATGATTTCATCATTTTGCTGTTGTATGTGGATGACATGTTGGTGGTAGGCCCCAACAAAGATCAAGTCCAAGAATTGAAGGCACAGTTGGCTAGGGAATTTGATATGAAAGACTTGGGACCCGCAAACAAGATTTTAGGGATGCAAATTCACCGAGACAGAAAAGACAGGAAGATTTGGCTTTCTCAGAAGAATTATCTTTAGAAAGTCTTGCGGCGCTTCAACATGCAAGACTGTAACCCAATCTCAACCCCACTTCCTGTTAATTACAAATTATCCTCAAGTATGATTCCTAGCAGTGAAGCAGAGAGGATGGAGATGTCTCGAGTACCGTATGCATCAGCGGTGGGAAGCCTTATGTACGCTATGATTTGCACTAGGCCAGATATTGCTCAAGCAATTGGGACGGTCAGTCGGTTTATGGCAGATCCAGGTAAAGAGCACTGGAATGCTGTGAAGAGGATTCTGAGATACATCAAAGGAACCTCAGGTGCTGCGTTATGTTTTGGGGGATCAGAATTCACTATCAGAGGCTATGTTGATTCAGACTTTGCAGGTGATCTTGATAAAAGAAAATCTACTACAGGCTATGTGTTCACACTTGCAGGAGGAGCAGTAAGCTGGTTATCCAAATTGCAGACTGTTGTAGCTTTGTCTACTACAGAAGCAGAATACATGGCAGCTACTCAAGCATGCAAGGAAGCTATTTGGATTCAAAGGTTGTTGGAAGAGCTCGGGCACAAGCAACAGAATATTATTGTGTATTGTGACAGTCAGAGCGCCTTGCACATTGCAAGGAATCCAGCCTTTCATTCCAGGACAAAGCACATAGGAGTTCAATACCATTTTGTTAGAGAGGTAGTAGATGATGGAAGCGTGGATATGCAGAAAATTCACACTAAAGACAACCTAGCAGATGTAATGACGAAGCCGATCAACTCTGATAAGTTTGTATGGTGTAGGTCCTCCTATGTCCTATTAGAAACGTTAGCAGCATGGAACTGGCATGGTAGAGAAAATAACCTCACAATTGTGGCTTTAAGTGGGAGATTGTCAGCAAATACAATTAAAATAAAGCCACCAATTGTGGCCAAAACTTAGTCAAGTATTATGGCTGTTAAAAGTCAGGATACTAGTGGCCAATTACTTGGTAAATTGGAACAAGTAATTGTTTAGTCAAGGAAGAAAAACAAAGTGGCATGAAAGTAAAGGGACGGTGCTGCATTTGTTGAAATTGGAGAAGCTGTTGGTAGCTAGCATTGGGAGAATTAATGCTTGCATTGCACCTACAAATAGGAGTGCAAGGCTGAAGGAAAAGTATCCCAGCTAGCATTCGAGTATTGCTTCAAAGAGAGGAAAAATTCAGAGAGATAGAGAAATTAGTTTTCTTTGTATTCTCTTGTGAGGTTCTTCTAGTATGAGTTCTCCTATTTCAAGAGAGAGTGAAATTTGTTCTCTCCTTGTATTTAGAGAGAGGTGTTGTAATTTCTTCCACTTAGTGAAAAGCTTTTCTACCGGTGCCCGTGGTTTTTCCCTTATCTGTTGAGGGTTTTCCACGTAAATATTGTGTGTCAATTTCCTACTCTCTCATCTCTTATTTTAGTTGCGTGACATTATCCTGCTACTCTGGTACCCAACACCACCTCCCACAAAACAAAATAATCCCTCACCAGCAAGATCCTGCATCATACACCAAAACCTCCTGCAAGTTCCAACAACAGCAGATATATACCAGGGATCATTCCAACTGAATTACAGCCTATGGATTGCAAGCAGAGGATGGACACGCCAGTCATAAAATGAGCAATTAAATTCCTTCATCTTTTCTCTCAACCAGGTCCAGGATTTAAAGACAATCATATCCAAAACCTTGTAAATATTTATTAGACCAGCTCTGTAAATCACCTCATTCCTCTGGTATCAGATAGAGTAGAGAACACACACCCACACGGTTCACATACTTAATTTCTGTTTCAGTGACCAGCAATTGAAAAATATGTTGGAGAAAATGACATCTTCCATCTGATAAAGAATGAAGAATCTGAAGCAAAAAACATCTGGAAGTTAGGAAAGGAGTTGAGTGTTTCAATTTTAGTGAATGAAAGCCATATCATAACAAGTTAATTGAGATGGCGAAAATGGATAAGAAAGTTCAAAACTCAAGTGAAAATAACCTGGGGGAGGGGGGGGGGGATCAAGGGTTCCTTCAATGGAGTACCTTTTGGTGATTAATTGAGATGGCGAAAATGGATAAGAAAGTTCAAAACTCAAGTGAAAATAACCTGGGGGGGGGGGGAGGATCAAGGGTTCCTTCAATGGAGTACCTTTTGGTGATACACTATCCATTAGCATAAAAAGAATAAAATACACTCATTTTCATTTAGGTTAACTATCAAATTGGTCCATGTCTTTGTGTCGTCGTCTGAGCTAAGTCCATTGCTGGAAAAATATTGAAAAAGCTCATCATCTTTGTAAATCGTTTGGAGCAAGTCCTCGCCGGAGCTCCGGTGAGTGATGATTTAGCATGTTGACTGTATTAATTAATGATGCTGACATGGATTAAAAATTAAAATTAAAAATTAAATAACACATCAAATAATTTACTTCGATCAATTAACAAAAATAAAACCTATTAACAAATCTAATCCTAATTAAATTAACAAAATCAATTTCCCCTTAAATTAACCTCAATTCCCAAAAATTAACCCAAATTCCCAATCAATTTAGGGGAATGGGAACTATAACTAAAAAAATGCATTATGTCATGCTTATTTAGTCAATCCTGCTTCGTTTAGTCTTCCTGCTTATATCATGCAAACCACCCCCATTCCCATTGACATTTGCAAAGAGATTGAGTCCTTGTGTAGAAACTTCATATGGGGATCAACTACAGACAAGAGGAAATGCCACCTCATTGGATGGGATACTATTTTCTCTCCAAAAGAAAGAGGTGGTCTCGGATTCAAAACTCTACAAACCATCAACAAAGCATACATGGTGAAGCTAGCTTGGACTATCAAGCATGATGAACAATGCCTCTAGGCAAAGATGCTAAGTGCCAAATACAATTTCTCCTACAGGAACAAAACCTATCCCATTCCAAAACCGAGTAGCTCTCCAACTTGGAAAGGCATATGCCAAGCTTGTCAGTATGTAGAGGAAGGAGGACAATGTGAATTAGGAAATGGCCTTACCACTTTGTTCTGGAGGGACAATTGGGCTACTTTCCAATCAAACCTCATGGAGTACCTTCCAACTGAGAATCCCACCTGGCATGTTCATCTCCCTGTAGCACACTTCACTGAAAATAATGAGTGGAACTGGCAACTAATCAAGCAATGGTTTCCTCAAGAAATTTGTGATAAAATTGCTCTACTGGAGCCTCCGAAACCAGAAAAGGGTGATGATAACCTATTCTGGAAATACTCAGAGAATGGTAAATTCAAGATCATCACTGTTTACCCTCTCTTCCTAGATGAGACACTGCAGACCCCATCAAAAACCTTCGAACAAGTCTGGAAGTATAAAGGCCCACCCCATGTCCAATGCTTCCTTTGGAAATTACCTCATGGACGCCTACTGACAAACTATGAAAGAATGAAACGAACCATGACTAATTCTCCTATCTTCTCAAGATGCCTTCAAACAGATGAATCAATCATGCATGCAATTAGGGACTGCCCTTATGTCCAAGAAACATTGAATTGTTTCCTACCAGCTAGAGATTGGAGCAGATTCTATAGCCAAGGACTCTCCAACTTGCTTGAATCCAATCTCAAAATGAGTAATGTCCATAAGGAAGGTAGTAAATGGAACATTCTCTTTGGCATCACTGCTTGGCAAATCTGGAAAGACCGGTGTGACCTTATCTTCAACAACCACATCACTATGTCGGGCAATCTCTCAATTATAATCTCCAACTATGCAACAGAGGTAACTAAAAACTTATACATCCTAAGTTCTCCTCTCAATGACAAACCAGAAACTTGGTCCAAACCGGCTTTTGGCACGTGGAAATTGAACACGGATGGCTCTTTCAGGCACCAAAACTCCACTTCTGCATGTGGGGGTCTGATTCGTGATTGGAATGGTAGCTTGATCAGAGGCTTCTGCTATAAAATTGCTGAAGGGAACCCGCTCAAAACTGAACTGGTTGGGGTACTGAAAGGCCTTGAAGTTGTCTAGGATCTCCAACCCAAAGACTTGGAAATTGAAGTTGATTCAAAGGTAGCTGTGGAACTGATTACTATCAACTGCCCGAGGGACCACCATTGCTACAGGATAGTTGAGGGGATTCACAATCTAGCTTCAAGACTGGTGAAG
Organism: Lotus japonicus; assembly: GCF_012489685.1. Taxonomy (NCBI): domain Eukaryota; kingdom Viridiplantae; phylum Streptophyta; class Magnoliopsida; order Fabales; family Fabaceae; genus Lotus; species Lotus japonicus. The sequence continues at coordinate 17,809,752 of NC_080041.1, read as the reverse complement.
GTCATTTTCGACAACATTAACAGGAAGGCAAATATGAGTGCAGACAAATTAGCCAACATGGGACATCAAGCCCAAAACTTAGTTTTCAATGGAGAGAATGCCCATCCCTGGTTATTCTCTATGCTTAGAAATGATGCTAGAGTTTCTAGCTAACAGTAATGATTGAAACTTTGAAAGATTCAAAGCGAGTTTGTGAGAAGAGAAAACCCAAAACCCATACGATGGCCACGTCGTGAATAGGGCTTCAGGGCAGCGAACCTGGCCTGGGCTGTGGGGTTGAGGCTGAAGTGACACACAAGAGGTCCATCTGCAATCAATCCAACAAACCATTATCACAGCCACCACGTCTTTCTCTGCGTCAAAAGTTGGACTCGAGAGGAGACGAAGAAGAGAATGAGGAGAAGAACTAGAGGATATGAGAAGAAGAAGAAGAAGAACAAGAGGAGAGGAAGAAAGACTCGAAGAGATGAAAGGAGAGAAGAAGAAGAACTCATATATGAACCCTAGATTGGTAGGGATGATTGGGAATTTGGGGTTAATTTGTGGAATTGAGATTAATTTGGGGGGAAATGAATTTGTTAATTAATTAGGTTTAATTTTAGTTAATTAGATTAATTAATAAAACTGAAATGTAATTATTTTTTATTTATTTAAAAAATCCATGTCAGCTCACTTATTCCAGTCAGCATGCCAAATGAGCGCTCGCTGGAGCTCCGAGCTCTGGAGCTTCGAGTTCTGGCAAGATCCCCTCCAAATAATTTTCAAACATGAGGACTGGACTGATATGGGCGGACCGAATCATTTTACTTTGGGCTTATCATTATCATGTAACAAATGGGCCGGGTAACCCATGGTCCAGCCGGGCAAAAATCCAAGCTATAAATAAAAGAGGACCGCCCAAGCGGCAGGGATCTATCATTTTACGCAATTTTCTTAGTTTTCTACTTACTTTGTTTGCTCTCAGTTTGGTTAGCCCACGTTAAGGTTCTATACCGGAACATTGGCGCCCACCGTGGGGCCGAAGGATACTTTCCTAGGCTTCGCTTTCCACCACGATGGTGACTCGATCCGGGGCGAACGGAGAGAGGAATCATGTTCAACAAAATGATGTTCCTCCCGATGTTCTTCAGTGGATCATGGATGATCTTAATGAACTTCGTCAACACAATCAACAGTTACAGAATCAACTTACTGATATCAATCAGACTCAGGGGCTACGAGAGGGCGATCGAAGAATGGCTGAGACGGTGGTGGACTTTCAACCTTTCACAGAGGAAATAGCGAACACCGCCGTCCCAGATAATTTGAAGACGTTAAAGCCTGATTCCTATTATGGCGATACAGATCCAAAGGACCATTTAGTGTATTTTAACACAAAAATGGTTATTGTAGGCGCGTCAGATGCGTTAAAATGCAAAATGTTGCCATCAACTTTCAAGAAGTCAGCGATGATTTGGTTTACAACTTTGCCTTCGAGGTCAATTGTCAATTTCACGGAGTTATCTACAAAGTTCTTGTCTCAATTTTCTACCAGTCGTGCACAAAAGGTGACTCCGGCGACGTTATTCAATGTTCGTCAAGGACCAAATGAGACTTTGCAGTCTTATATGGGGCGTTTCAATCAGTTATCTGTTCATTTGGAGGATAAAATGCCGGAGATCTGCATTGCAGCTTTTGAATTGGGTTTGAGGCCGGGTGGTTTAAACAGTAATTTGAGTAGAAAACCTGTGGAGACAATGGCGCATTTACGCGAAAGGGTGCAGGGATACATCAGGGAGGAGCAGAGCGATCAGATAAAAAATAACCGCCCAAACGCAGTGGTTACAGGGCAGAAACAGCAGTTGGAGGCGAAGAAGGGATGGACTGAACGTGGCAACGCGGGGTATAACAATCGCAATCGTTATGACGGTCGATTTGATAACCGTTCCAATTTCAAAAATCGTGCTCAGCCGTATGGGGTGCGTGGGTCTGGACATTCAATGACGTGGACTCGGAACCAGAATGATCGTGCAATGCCTTTGGCGGTTAATCTTACTGAAGCCTTACACACGTGTTTAGAGGTGAATGTAATTCGTTTTCCTCGACAACCAAAACCGCCAACAGGCCACGTGGACAAAACCAAATGGTGTGAATACCACAGGATTTCAGGGCATAATACTGATGATTGCTTCACATTAAGACGGGAGATGAGGCTTTGATTAAAGCAGGGTGCGTGCAACATTTGGCAGGGCGAAATAACTCTGGAGAGGCAGAAACTTCAGTTAGGCGAGACGATGGAGGAAAAGAAATTGAGAATGAAGGACAAAAGAAGCAACAAGATGGAAAAGCAAAGGGACGAATTCACTCTATTTTCGGTGGGTTTCGGGGTGGCGGAACAACCAATTCAGCTCGGAAGCGATACATGCATTCCATAAATGCAGTGTATTCTAATGATTGGGGAAGCTGGGCTATTAATCAACCTGATATTACTTTCACTGTACGTGATTTTGAAGGAATTCAACCGCATGAAAATGACCCAATAGTGGTGATGTTACGAATTGCTGATTACGAGATTGAAAGAGTGTTATTGGACCAAGGAAGTTCAGCTGACTTGATATATGGTGATGCGTTTGAGAAGTTGGGGCTGACAGAGTCGGATTTGTTACCTTATGATAGAGCTTTGGTGGGATTTTCAGGAGAAAAAGTCTATGTTAGGGGATATGTGGAGCTGAACACAGTTTTTGGTGAAGGGAAGAATGCGGAGTCATTTTCTATCAAGTTTTTGGTAGTGAAATGTACTTCGCCATACAATGTACTCATTGGAAGACCATCGTTGAACAGGTTGGGGGCGATCATCTCAACAAGGCATTTGACAGTTAAATATCCCTTAAGCAAGGGTGGAGTTGGAATTTTGAAGGCGGATCAGATGGTAGCTCGCAAGTGCTATTCAGAAAGTTTTAAGCAGTATGGTCATTTGGGAAAGAAAGCGGTAAAGGAGGGACACAGAGTTTATGAAGTGGAAGTGGAAAAAGCTGAGGTTAGTTTGGACCCTCGTGATGGTTTTCTTGATCATAAGATGACATCAGAGGAAGAAACTAAGGCGATCGAGATTGGAGAAAGAAGCTTGAAGGTTGGTGTCAACCTTACAGCGAGTCAAGAGGACAGATTAGTGAAGTTGTTGTCCCTGAACATGGATTTATTTGCTTGGAGCGCCAAGGATTTTCCTGGGATTGACCCAGAGTTTATTTGTCACAAATTGGCACTTAACCCTGGGGCGAAACCAATTGTCCAGTTCAAGAGAAAGATGGGTGAAGAGAAAGCAGAGGCTGTTAAGGTGGAAACTAATAAGTTACTAGAAGCAGGATTCATCAGAGAGGTCAAGTATCCAACATGGTTGGCGAATGTAGTTATGGTGAAGAAAGCTAATGGTAAGTGGCGGATGTGTACTGACTATACAGACTTAAATAAGCATTGTCCAAAAGATTCTTATCCTTTGCCAAACATTGACAAACTTGTTGATAGAGCATCTGGTTTTGGCATGCTTAGTTTTGCATATTCAGGTTATCATCAAATTAGGATGTACCAACCTGATGAGGAAAAGACAGCCTTCATGACAAACCAGGCGAACTATTGTTATCAAACAATGCCATTTGGGCTGAAGAATGCTGGCGCTACATATCAGAGATTGATGGACAAAGTGTTTGACAAGCAGGTGGGGCGAAATATGGAGATATACGTGGATGACATGGTGGTCAAATCAGAGGAAGTGTTGGGACATTGTTCAGACTTGAAGGAAGCTTTTGGTGAATTAAGGAAGCACAATATGAGACTCAATCCTGAGAAATGTTCGTTCGGAATTCAGAGCGGGAAGTTCTTAGGCTTCATGATTACAAGGAGGGGAATTGAGGTGAATCCAGACAAATGTAAGGCGATACTGGAAATGCAGAGCCCAACTTCAGTGAAAGATGTGCAGAAGCTAACTGGGAGGATTGGAGCTTTGTCAAGGTTTTTACCGTGTTCTGGGAACAAATCTGCACCATTCTTTCAATGTTTGCGAAAGAATAAAGCGTTTCAGTGGACTGAAGAATGTGAGAGAGCGTTCCAGAGTTTAAAAGAACATTTATCCAGCCCTCCAGTCTTGTCTAAACCAATGCCAGGTATTTCACTGTCAATGCTTATTTCAATATCTGATAATGCTGTTAGTTCTGTTTTGTTGCAAGAGATTAAAGGAGATGTGGAAATTATATATTTTGTGAGCCATGCTCTTCAAGGGGCTGAGGTTCGTTATCAGAAAATTGAAAAGGCGGCATTAGCCTTAATCATATCTGCCAGGAAATTAAGACCTTATTTTCAAGGCTTTCCTGTGGTAGTCAAAACTGACTTACCTCTTCGCCAAGTCTTACAAAAGCTTGATCTGGCTGGAAGAATGGTATCTTGGGCTGTTGAATTATCAGAGTTTGGCATTACTTTTGAAAAGAAAGGGGCGATTAAAGCACAGGTGCTGGTAGATTTTGTGAATGAGATGTATCATGAGGATAACAGTGAAGCAGGTGAATGGAGCTTGTCGGTAGATGGATCATCAAATGTTAAAGGCAGTGGTGCTGGCATAATCTTAGAGGGACCAAGGGGCGTAACTATTGAGCAGTCACTCAAGTTTGATTTTAAAGCAAGTAATAATCAGGTAGAGTATGAAGCTATCATTACAGGTTTGAAGCTGGCGATAGAAATGGGAGTCAAGAATATTACAATCAAGACAGATTCGCAGATAGTTTCAAGACAGATTCAAGGTGAGTATCAGGCGAAGGATGCACAGTTGGCAAAGTACCTAGTCAAAGCACAGGGCTTGATAAAGCAAATTGGAGAAGTTCAAATAAATCATGTGCCAAGAGATGAGAACACGAGGGCTGATATTTTATCGAAATTGGCAAGTACTAAGAAGCCAGGCAATAACAAGTCAGTTATACAAGAAGTTTTGAATAGCCCAAGTATTGAAGCTGATGAAGTTATGGCACTACCGGCAGTTGCAAGTTTGGATTGGATGGGGCGAATAAAGAAATGCTTAGAGGCAGAAGGGGCGGAGCTAGCCATGTTCACAAAGGATTAGGTTCGAGAGGCAAGTCATTACACTCTCCTTGGCGATCAATTGTACAGAAGAGGGGTTGGGGTGCCGCTTTTAAGATGTGTTTCAAAGGAGGACGCGCAGCGAATCATGTTTGAGGTTCATGAGGGGGTTTGTGCAAGTCATATTGGCGGCAGATCGTTGGCAGCTAAAGTTCTAAGGGCAGGATTCTACTGGCCGACATTGAGATCAGACTGTATGGATTATGTGAAAAAATGTAACAAATGTCAGATTTACGCAGACTTACACAGGGCACCGCCCGAAGAGTTGAGTTCGATGAGTTCGTCATGGCCATTCGCGATGTGGGGCGTGGATATATTGGGACCTTTTACACCAGCGGGGTCACAGGTTCGATATGTCTTAGTGGCAGTTGACTATTTTACCAAATGGATTGAGGCGGAGTCAATGGCAAGGATCACAGCAGAGAAGGTTAAGAGGTTTTACTGGAGGAAGTTGATTTGCAGGTTTGGCGTGCCAGCTACTATAGTTTCGGATAATGGAACTCAATTTACTAGCAGGAATGTGAAGAGTTTCTGTTCAGAAATGGGCATTGAGTTGCGATTTGCTTCAGTAGAACACCCACAGTCTAATGGGCAGGTAGAATCTGCTAACAAGGTGGTTCTTAATGGTATAAAGAAGCGATTGGGCGAAGCAAAGGGATTGTGGGCTGACGAGTTATTAACTGTAATCTGGGCATATAACACCACTCCTCAGTCTACTACTGGCGAAACACCTTTCAAGTTGGCTTATGGAGTGGATGCCATGATTCCAGCAGAGATTCAGGATGTGACTTTTAGGGTGGCTACGTACAGTGAAGATCAGAATGATGTTAATAGGCTGGTGGACATAAATTTGGCGGAAGAAACTCAAGCAGCAGTTCGTCTGAGACAGGCATTGGTTAAACAGAGATCAGAAAGGCGATACAATTCAAGGGTAGTTTCAAGGCAAATGAAGGTTGGCGATCTGTTGTTACGCAGAAAGGCTAAGGGACCGGACGATTCAAAGCCATCACCAAACTGGGAAGGACCATACAGGATCTTAAGGGAATTAGGCCAAGGAGCGTATCATTTGGAGGAATTGTCAGGGCGAAGAATTCCAAGAGCTTGGAATGCACAACATCTCCGTTACTACTACAGTTGATCAGTTAGTTGTCAGTTTGTGTGTTTGTTTGTTAGTTTGCTGGGTTCGCAGTTGGTGTATTGTTGTCAGTGTGTTTGGTTTGTGTGTCAGTTGTCGTTTCAGATTATGTTTCTCCATGTTGTTCAGACTATGTTTTGTTATCAGACTTAGTGTGGCACACTCTTTTCTCTACCCCAGGCGGGAGAGTTTTTAACGAGGCACTACACATTAATAAATAACAGGTATGCACTCTTTTCTCTACCCCAGGCGGGAGAGTTTTTAACGAGGCATAACCTTTTTTTTTTTAAATATTCCAATGCGTGACATTTCGGTTTATTTTGTTTTCTTGATTGAAAACTGGTCAACTTAGGTCTATCAATTGGGCGATGTCAGACAATTGAGAAAGAGTAAGTCTCTCATAGCTAGAGCATATGACCACGAATTCATAAGCACAGCCTTAAATTGGATTAAGCTAAGCACAAGTCTCCACGCGAGCAACCAATTGAATCAAATGTGTGTTCTGATTCAATAAATAATTGACTAAGTTCAAATGAAAATTTGACTAAGTTACATACAAAGCCTTATGATTCAAAGAATAGTTGACGGAGATTCTAGTGAGAATTTTCCACTGAAAAGTTCAAATTTTGTTTAGACAATTAGTTGCTATAAACAGTAACAATTACGGCGAATCATTTGGCAATAACTTACCAGTTGAAAGGTTAGTAAAGCACAGTATCATTAATTATGTTGATTGACTACATAATATAGTTGTTATTAAATGGATCATGTCATTGAAATAGAAGGAATAACTTAGTAATTTTTATGTTAAGTTAGGATTTGATGTCTTCATAGAGTATGGATAGAAACGGAGATATATTAAGTATCGAAATTATGAAAGAATTTTTAAGTGTTGAAGTTACTTAAGCAAGATGCAGAGCCATTAAAATTATGCAATTTGCGGATAATGATATATAGAAAACATATCACATTAATAGTACTTGATAAACATTACATAATACCTTAGGACAAACTATGGAGCTAATCGCTCAACACTTACAAATATAAAGACAAAACATAGGCAAGTTTAAACTAACTTAGGAAATAAAAGAGAACTAAAGGATGGATTAATGCAGTAACCATGCTTAAACAGAGCTAGGACTAGTGATTTTCCCCTTCGCCTTCCTTGTTGTTGGCGTTTCCATCTTCTTCATTTTTATCTCCTTCATCTTCTTCTTCTTCTTCCTCATCGCCAGTATCAGGGCTGATCAACTTACCATCAACAATCCTAGCATAAGGATCGGAACCGGCAAGGTTGATGGAAGCTTGAGGATTTAGGAAAAGAATCTGTTCTTTGGCTTTTGCAAATCCAGCTTCAAATTGATCAAGGACGGAATTCTTCAGTTCAGAAATTTCTGAATGCAACTTAGAATTTTCATTCTTCAATTCAGAGTTGGCGGAATTAAGGTGAGTGACTTTCGCTTTGGATTTCACAAGTTCTTCTTCCTTGGCTTTCTGGGTGACATTCAAATCTTCAGCATGTTTCTTCAAGCGTTCATTTTCCAGGGCCAAATCTGCGGCCTTCTTCTCATTCACTTTGTTGGCAGAAACCAACAATTTCATAGTAGCCTTCATCTTTAGGATTTCTCTTTCTTTCTCTTCTAGTTGTTTGGCGGAATTAATCCCGTCAAAGCCAGCGGTCTCCAGGTCAACCATTTTGGAAATAGCCGCAATTTCAAGTCCTTTCGTCATGATGGCTTGGCAAGCTTCCCTTAATCCGATCTTTTTGATTTTTTCCCGATCCGCCTCGAACACCAAATTTGTTTCCACCAGCGAATTAAAATCAATCTTGGAGTCCCATAGTGAGGTCACCTCTTCAGAAGTGAGTTCTTCAAATTCCTTCAGCAAGCTTTTCCATGAAGAGGGCGGAGCACTTGAAGACCCACCTTTGTGTGTTGTATGTTGAGGATTACCCTTCACCATGAATTTTTCCATTGAGGGCTGAGAAGAGTTTTTTCCTTTGGCCGATTCAGGTGTTTCATTCTTTCTCTTCTTCTTTTGCGGGCGATTCGATTCGGTGCCTGAATGACTAGCATCGGCATCTATCAGAGTTTTCGCTGGGTTTCTTTTTTCCCTTGCAGCCTGTTGTTCCCGACGGAGGCGAGTCATTTTTGCTGAAACAGAATGGTAATATTAGAAATAAAATAAACACTCGAAATACAAAGATGTTGAAATTAAAGAGTCTTACCCACATATTCACCCAATCTGTTTTCATAATGGGCATCTAGAAATTCAGTGAGATTCAAATCAATGCTAGATAAAAAGGTGCAATCCACCATTTCCTCAGGGGTGAGGGAATCATCAGGTAGTTTGATGATAGCCTCATAACGGGCGGTCCAGTAGAAAGGGAACTTTGGGCTTCCATCGTTGAAATAAAATACATCCTTGCACTTCTCGGTTTCGTTTAGCCTAAAGAATTTCCCTTTGAACTGTTTGTAGTGGCTTCTGAACAAGGTAATTAGGCCTTTTCCCCTAGCGGCGGCTAAAGAAAGATATTCGCCTTTTATGCTTCTACCGCTAGTTTCAAAGAAGTAGAAAAACCTATTGCTAGTGGGTTCGATACCTAACACTTGACACAGAAGTTCGAACGCCCTGAGGTATGCCCAACTATTACAATGGAGTTGTGTCGGGGCGACATTCAATAAAGTTAAAACGGAGCAAGTGAAATCTGAGAGAGGGAGTTTATATTTTAGGTCAGAGAAGATATTTTCAAAGAAATAGGTGTGGTTTTTGCCGTTAAGGTCAGGAGCCCCAAAACAACAAGGTTCAGTAGGTAAACAGGGGACTATGTCAAGGTACACATCTTGGCCATCAGAACGAAAAGTATTTTCAGTGATTAAATCCATTACAGTTTTAACATTGCAGAATTTAGTAAACCTAGTTTTAACTTTGCTAGTAACCCATGTATCGACTGCAATGGTAGAAGTTTTAGAAGCTTTAGAGACTCTACGGGTGTGTTTTGCATCCATTTTGAAAAGAATTCCTGAAATTATAAAGGATCCAGGGTTATGAAATATAAAGGGGTAAAATTTAGTTGGAATTGTGGGGGAGAATAGATTTTAAGTAAAGATTGGTTTGGATAAACAAGAAGATGAAGAAGGTAAAGTCTCTAGATGAGATATTTTGTATTGAAAGAAGTAAAATTTCACGAATAGACTGAGTGAGGAGTGCTTACCAGTGAAAAAAGGATGTGATGAACTTGATTAATCTGAACGAATTCTGGTAATGCGGAAGAACACTTGTAGGTAAATGCAAGACATTTTGTAATTGCAGAGGAATAGTAGAAATTTTGAAATGCAAGAGTGAAATGGTTTGGGGGTAGGAAGGACTGCTATATATAGTGAAAAGGTCGAAGATGAAAAGGTGCGTTGAATGGGTGTGGTTAAAAGTATTTAAGGCAAATGGTGAGCATGCGTGTGGTTTGCGTGAATCCACGCGTTCATTCAGGCCACACATTTGAATTCATTGAGGCGGTGAACCAGCGCGCCATTAAGAGGCGACGCTTGGTAAAAGGTAACGCTTGAGCAGAGAGTGATGTCAGTTGGCAGGTAAAAACGTCGTTTCGAAGGGGTAGAGTCGTTTCAGAGAAAAGCTACCCTATGAGTGGGTTTTAAATGCACATCTCAATTAATGCGAATAGCATAGCTTAGGTAGACTTTATGCATTGCAAGTTTCAAGATATCTGTAGTATATTTGTGATGATTGTAGCAGGTACAAAATCCGGAATGGGATTGATTTGGTGCACAGTGATTGAGGTGATGGGCAAAGTGTCATCTGGACACCACGTATCACACAGAAAGAATTATTCTTATAATGATTAGCCTAATATACTTTTGCTTTGTGGTTAGCCTTATTCCGTTGAAGCCTGCGTGCTCACAAATTTGTTCACATTGTACACGGGCGCACCAGAAGTTGTGGGCCTGAATAAGACACTATCGTTTTAATTCTAAAACATCAGTGTCTTGTGGGCCTGTGGACTGATATGGGCGGACCGAATCATTATACTTTGGGCTTATCATTATCATGTAACAAATGGGCCGGGTAACCCATGGTCCAGCCGGGCCAAAACCCAAGCTATAAATAAAAGAGGACCGCCCAAGCGGCAGGGATCTATCATTTTACGCAATTTTCTTAGTTTTCTACTTACTTTGTTTGCTCTCAGTTTGGTTAGCCCACGTTAAGGTTTTTATTTATTTAAAAAATCCATGTCAGCTCACTTATTCCAGTCAGCATGCCAAATGAGCGCTCGCTGGAGCTCCGAGCTCTGGAGCTTCGAGTTCTGGCAAGATCCCCTCCAAATAATTTTCAAATATGAGGACCATTTACAATAATTTTTCCGGCAATGGACTTAGGTCAGACGGCGACACAAAGACAGAGACTAATATGATGCTTAAGCCTTTTCATTTAGATTTGTTACCATAGCACTAACCCAACTTTTTAAAAAAATCTAAAGTACTCCACCTCATCTCTTCTAACAATTTTTTTTATAGGTAAATGTTAGTTGTTAGTAATGTTATTAGATTAGTCATCCTCAGGGTTCGAACCCTTCACCCTTCACCCTTCATCTCACCCAACCCTTATGTCTCTAACTTTTACCACTTGAGCTATCATTTCGAGACTTCCTCTAACAACTTAACCCCTATATGAAAGAAGCTAACATAATAATCTCACAAGTTCAATTATAATTCATTTTAATAAAAAAAATGTTAATCGCATCAAAATTCTCTCACTGCCTTCACCAATCACCCATTAACTGCATATACATGTTCACCTAATCTTCCAAGTATATAGATAGTGTAGAGGCTATTTAATTTAGCACTACATTGGAGCTTTGATTGGTTAATTAACACCTCATTTAATCTTTTAATGATCTCTTATCCCACAATTCTCACTATATACTGTCAGAAAAAAATGTATACTACGTGTCTGTTTTTTAATCGTGCAGATGTCATTTTCCATATTAGCATGGTGTAATAAACTTGTATATAAATCTTGGAACCCTAACGCATAGTAACGAAAATCATCTTCATCTGTTCTTCACTTCTTCTCCTCGCCGCTGAGTCCAATCTCCGCTCAGGTGAGTCAAAATGCGGAAGAAAATGCGAAAGAAAAATCAGCCGAAGAAAACACCGCCGATAGAAGATCGGATCAGTGCCTTACCGGACGAAATCCTCAGCTACATCCTCTCATTTTTTCCAACCAAATTTGCATTCACCACCAGTGTCCTCTCCAAGCGGTGGAACTCAATCTGCAACTCCCTCCCCGTGCTCCACTTCGATTTCCAAGCCGAAAATGACATAGAGGCCTTCATCCTCTTCTGCCGCTTCGTCGATAATGTTCTCCTCTCCCCGCATGTTCAGGACCAACCAATCGAAACGCTCTCCATCGCCTGTAAGCTCCGCCTCCCCGGCTGTCCCCCGTTCAACGCGGAGGTGTGGATCGAAGCCTCGAAGCGTCGCCGCGTCGTGAATCTCCATGTGTCGGCGGGGTACTTTTCCATTCCGCCAAGCGTTTTCACCTCCCAAACCCTCGTGGTTCTGAAGCTGATCGGTGTAGAAATCGATCATGAAGTTGGGTCTGTTGAACTTCCCTCCGTCACAACCCTTCATTTGATTGGTGTTTTCTTTAAAAAGAAGGATGACGTGAAGAAAGTTCTTAATGCATGTCCTGGTGTAGTGGATTTGCACGCTACAACTTGCAGTGAGTACCTTCTCTGTTACACTACAGGGTATAAAATCATGCCCAACGTCGTGAAAGCAAAGATTCGCACATACAATGTTCCTTTCAGTGCAATTTACAATGTCGAGTCTCTTAGCATTCAAATGGTATGAAAATCCGGATCTTTTTGAATTGTAATAGTCCCAATCGCAATTTAAAATCATGATGATTAATATATGATAGTATAAGTTCTTACTTACTTGTTAATCAATTTCGTTTTTAAGATATTGGTAATTTTTGCAGGTGAATCGTAGGCCTAAAGACCAATACATCGATTCCTACCACAGAGCAATGCCCGTGTTTCAAAACTTAATCAGCCTTGAGCTAAGCTTTTATCTCTTTCCTAGCTGGGTTGAGGTGGTGGAAGTGCTCCCTTATTGTCCCAAGCTTCAATCTCTTGCCATTGATAAGGTTTCTAGATTTTCCTGTTAATTTATGGATCATTGTGTTAAAAAATAGAAAATAAATTGGGTTGTGAACTTAGCCGTGGCTTTCATCCATTATATAGAGCAAGTACACATGATAGTTGGAGATGGATTAGTGATTCTCCACACATTACAAATGCCATATCTAATGCCTATTTATAGGCTTTAAATGACCGACTCTTAGTGTCGGTAGTATATTTTTTATTCATTAGTTATTCCTAGATTATGAAGCATCTAGACATAGGCTAGTAATTAATTGTTTCTAGTATTTTCTAAGACCATAAGGAAATTTGTATCACATTTTAACACTCCTCCTTGATGCAAATTTCTCCAAACTCCAAGTATAGTTTGTAGGTCTTCAAATCTTGCTCTTGGCAAGGCTTCTGTGAATATATATGCTAACTGCTCTTCAGCCTTGCGCTGTAGTGTGTGTTTGGAAAACTTCTGCTGGTCCACGTTTGGCTCCGATCCACGTTTGCAAAAGCAAGAAATAGTTGCTTTTGAATTTCTGGATCCACGTTTGGCCTCTCCAGATTTGAAACCAAACACACACGTAGTCGAATTGAACTGGATCTCTTTAGTTGTATTTGCTTCCACCGTTGATGGTGCAATTTTAGCTGGCTTCACGTTTGAACCATTCTTCTTGCCTCCAATCCATTGATGTGAGACTTGTTGTTGGATATTTCATCACTCTCATCAAATCCAACTAGAGTCATTTTGTTGGATTTGGATTGCCTGGGCTTGTATTCAAGCGGAACCTCAGAAGTCGTCGTCATAGTCAGGTTGTTGCTCCTTCTAGATGAACTTGAGTCTCGGAGGCCCGTTGCTATTTTTTCTAGATAATAGATTTCACCAACAATAGAGATGGTGATAGATGAAGGTCGAGTGATATTAGCCATAGCTTAAAAAAGGTATAGAGGTGGGTTAAAAGTGCAAGGGTAGTTTTTAAAATAGTAGGTGAGTAGTATCACTACGTCCAGTGTATGACCGAGCGCAGCTCTGATACTACTGTTGATAATTGAAATAGTTGCATAGATCAGAATGGGAAATACATAGAAATAGATATAAGTTGTGTGGCTTTTACTCATGGTGCATAGCAGAGTGCATTGGGTCGAGAGGATTTAGTGTTCCTCCACACAATACAAATGCATGCCATATCTAATGCCTTTTTATAGGCTTTACATGACCGACTTTTAATGTCGGTAGTATATTTTTTATTCATTAGTTATTTCTAGATTATGAAGCATCTAGACATAGGCTAGTAATTAATTGTTTCTAGTATTTTCTAGGACCATAAGGAAATTTGTATCACATTTTAACACATTGTTGTCTGTGCATATCATTTCATAAATCTTAATTTTTTGTGTGTATGTTTAACAGGTATCTAATGAGCTAGGTTATCAAAAGGATTGGGAATACACAAAACCTGTTCCAGAATGTGTTTCGTTACATCTTAGAACCTGCTCTATTCGAAACTATCGAATGAAAGACGAATTTGATGATTTTAATTTTGCAGCATATATCCTACAACATGCGAGGGTTTTACAAGTGCTATCCCTTCATATTAGCACTTACTGGGACCAATCTGAGAGGGACTGGCTTTTCGAACATTTAACCCAGTCGTGCCCGAGTATCTCTCCCGCATGTAAAATTGAATTGGAGACTTGGAGTCCTTCGAAAGAATGAGTTTTATTGTTGTTTTGTCTAAACATATTAAACTGAATGGTGTTAATTATTTTGTTCTGCGAACCTCCTGGATGGATATTTAGTGTTATATTTTGTTAAGGATCTACTTCATATTTTTTCTCATCCTTTTGCTCATTTGTAGTTCCTTCGTGGTCTCTTTTTGCTCTTTTTGTTATATTTTCTTAAGGATATACTTTATATTTAGTGCCTTGCATGTGTTTTGCTGCGGGATAGTTGGGTGCTGTTTGGGTTATTCTCAGATTTGTTTTTTTGTTGTTGTGGTAGTTTTTATTTTGCTTCTTTTTCTAGTAGTGACTTGTTTTTTTTACTATCATTACCACTTCCTATGGGTTCTAGCACCCCTTGTGTAAGCTTTGAATGCAATTGGCTTATCAAAAAAAAAAAACTCTGTCCTGGTTGTGGGGAAGGTATGTATTTGGCCTTGAGTTTTTTCTCTCTTGGCTTTATACCATATAGCGTCAACCCTTCGTTTATTGTTTTCGTCTTTTTCTTTCCCTTCCCTTACCTTCTACTTCTCCACCTTTCCGAGATCCAGTGACCTGTTTACCGTGGTGCTTGGTGTCTCGGGTTGGTCTTTAGCTTTCAAGAAGGTCGCGGCGACGCCCTTGCTAATCTCTCTCACGGCGGAAAAGCTCTAGATCGATCGATCTTAGTCGTGTTTTTCCAGTCTTCGCCCTTGTTTTAATCTCTGAATCTGACGAGGTTCCTCTTCCCTTCTTTTTGTTGTGCCAGATCTGATGTGGGGGGAACCTATCGTGATGTAAAATACCCCAACATTTTGGTTGCCACTGATGTTGCATCTCGTGGATTGGGTGTCACGAGAGTATACCATGTCATCAATCTAGATCTTCCAAACACCATGGAAGATTATGTACATTGGAAAGGAAGGACAATGAGTGCAGGATCAGCCAGTCTATCTACCTAATTTGATATTGATCATGATCACTTGTTCCTTGTGGAAAATATAAGGAAAGCAATAGCTGATGCTGAATATGAAATTAATATAGCATTTGCAACTGAAAAGGTTGCTAGAAGAAAGGAGAAAGAAGCAGAAGCTGCACAAAAAGAGGCCAACATTTCTTTATCTAGAAACTATGGAACGGAAGCTGCTTAAGTTAACATTGAAGATAAGTTCAGATTTTTGATAACTGCTTCTCTCCGTCGATCTACATCGCTACTCTGTTTGTGCCGAGGTGTTCTCGTGCTAGGTGGTATGAACCGGTGATTTAATTGCTAACATGCATAGCCTGGTTCTTTGCTTTTTCAGGGCTTTCGGTGTGTTTTGGGCTTCTCGTTGGAGGTTCTGGGATATCATTGAGGTGTGTTGGTTGGGCTCGTTGCATTGGTTCTGCGTGCGGCAGGTTTCACGTTGCTCATGCTTTCAGGGTTGTAGTGTCATTGGCTTTGTGCTTTAATAACCTGGAAATATGGTTCGGCTATGTTGCTGCCTTTGGTCGATGTCTTTTACTAATTCGTGTTCCCCAATGCCGAGATGAAAGTCTGTTTTTGTTGGGTTTGCGAGGCTTCCTCTCGCCACATCTTGGTCTCGACGGATGCCTCTTCTCATTGAACGTTTAATGCTTGATTAGGGGTTAGGCCCTTAAGGTTTGTGGCTCTAGGTTAGTTTGTTGCCTTGTAATGTTTTATGGTACGTGCTCGTTTTTCGGTTTTCTTTTAGCATTTGGGGGACCTTTGCTCAAATCGTTATATGATGTTTGTATTATCGATCATTATCTATCAATTAATATTTTGTTTTCAAAAGAATTATATAATATATTTTCTCCTTTAAAAAACTATTTCTTCTCCAAACCTCATTGGATGAATTAATTACATAAAAATGTTAGTATATTACACTTACTATAAGTTTTTGTTGACACTCCTCACATCTTTTTTTTAATCAAGACACTCCTCTAATCACATCTTGGTTTATTCGAGCTAGAAAGGAATAAAAAAAAAATTAGAGATATTTTATGCGATGTGATAGATTTTTTAATTCATGTATTTAGCCAAATAAGGTTGTAATAGGACTGATAGTGAGGAAAACCTTATATGATGTCCAAACAATTCTTTTACCCTCCAAACAATCCTTAATACATGCATTTCCCATATCTCTTGCCTTCTAAAATTCTTTGTTGGGGAGAGTCATCATCGGTCCCTCTGCGGAAGTTATCCAGCTGTTACCATGGTCTCACGAACCATCGGTTCTGATACCACTTGTTGGGGAGATTGAAGAGTCCATCGGTTGAGGAATAAGACACCAAGAGATATTAACGCCACATCTTAACCCAAAACCTTAAGGCAATAGGTTTATGGGTCCATCTTCTTATAAACTCTCTCTCTTACCCTGACTTCTCCAATATGGGACTTGACTCTAACACTTGATTCCAACAATCTCTCCCTCAAGTGTGAGTCTTTCAACCACATCACCCATGGTCCTCCCCCGTCTGTGGAAGCTATCAGCCGTCACTAGGTTACTAACCATCGGCCCCTCCACAGAAGGGACCCGATCGTTTCCATGGTTACTAACCATCAGCCCCTCTGCGGAAGTTATCCAGCTGTTGCTATGGTCCCACGAACCATCGGCTCTGATACCACTTGTTGGGGAGAGTCACGGCGAGGACCCTTAGGCAAGGCTCTTGGACACCAAATCTTAACCCAAAACCTTAAGGCATTAGGTTTATGGGTTAATCTCCTTATAAACTCTCTCTATTAACTTGACTTCTCCGATGTGGGACTTGACTCTAACACTTGATTCCAACATTCTTTCCTTTCAACAACACCTCATTCTTACCCAGCTGTAGTGTCCAAACTAAAGAGTAGGGAATTAAATCCCATAGGATAGACTATACATACCCGATGTTACCCACTCGACCAGACGATCACAAGCCCATGATTTTGGGAAGTGAAAGAAAATATTCATATTAATCCTCAAGAATAATACCTCTTTTCTGTAAATTCTACTTGGCTGCTATATATCTTATTTACGCAAGCCTGCCAAGTTTTAGATTGCAATACTGCTTGGTTGCTATCTTTGTTGTGTAGTGCTTTTTGTACTGGTTTTGGGCATCCATTGTGCCCCTTAGTCTTATATATATATATATATAATTGGCTTTTCAAAAAAAATTTGAAAAATATCTCGCCTCAAATCTGATTTTCTAAAGGTTGAAATATATTGAAATTGACTATTGTTTTACCTGATCTTTCAGTTGCCTCAAGCTTGTTTTTTTTTTTGATAAGCAAAATTGAATTAAAGTGGGTACTAGGTGTACCCAAAACCATATACAAAGAGATAAACCCAAAAAAATAAGGTCTACAAAGACAGGCAAGGGGTTCCTAAGTCTGCTGCAAAAAGAAAAGCCTACCCCTCTAAGGCTACAAGATAATAAACGCCAATAAAAGAGGGTAGGGGTTCCTAAGTCTGTTGCCTCAAGCTTGTGTTGTGTAGGTTGATTTGGTTACGTTACGTAAGATATTACAAGCGTTTTTATTAGTTAAATATTTGATTAGTTAATTATAACTACTACATATGAGATAAATTTCATTTACATGTTCATTGATACGTTACTGAAAGCAAATTCATCTCTTGCTAATATAAATACCTTCAAATCTATTTTTGTAGGAAAAAATATTTTTTCTTAATGAAAATGTTGGAGATTAACATTTAATTTTTCTATTTTTGTAATTGTATTTCTCATTAGGATAAGTTTAATTATGTCCTGAGTCACGACCAAATTATGGCAGGTAGAGTGTTTAGGGTAAAATTAATTAGATTTGAACCGAACAAATTTAATGAGTTTTATTTTATTTGAATTTTAAAACATTTTAACAAAGGGGTTGTCTAAATGACCCATGGTAGAATTTAAGTTAAATAACCCATGGTCTAGGTGGACCAATCACATTTAAGATAAATTGGTTGAATTTTGTATATTTTATTTATTAATTTATAGCAATAAATATGTTTTTTGGTCCCTAACTTATACAAATGAATCTAAAATGGGACCTAAAAAAAGCGCAAAAGTTTTAATCCTTGAAATTATTTTTCACATCTATTATGGTCCCTCAAAAATTTCTTCCATTAAATTTAGTCCTTCTCTCTCCCCATATAATTATTTCAAAACCTAAAAATTCACCATGAAATCATTGTCCAGCTTATGCAACCATTGGGGTTATCAAAGAACGCAGCCATGGGTAACTATATCTTATGCAACCCTTTGTGAATGCACCTTTTTATGTTTCATATATTCATGTTTTCTTCTGTAGATCTATATGAAACCCACGTTGTATTGTCTTTGCTAAGTACAAATGATGAGGAACAAACTACGGCGAGGTGAACCTAAATCGAGGGGTATTGTGTTTGCTAAATACAAACCATGGCAATAAACTATGGCAAATACAAACCGTGAGAAATTTTTGAGGGATTGAAATATATGTGAAAAATAATTTCAATGACTAAAATTTTTGTGTATTTTTTAGTACCATTTTATATTTATGTATATAAGTCAGGACCTAAATTATATTTAACCCTAGATAAATTAATAAATAAAATATAAAAAATCAACTAATTTATCTTAAATGTGATTGGTCAACTTAGATCATGGGTTATTTAACCCAAATTTTAAGATGGGTCATTTAGACAGCCCCTTTAACAAATCATTGGAAGAAAATTGCTAATTAGAGTCAGTCAAATTTAGTGTCGGTTTGGTGTTTAAGTCATAGTTCACATTAAATGTCTAGAGTCAGTCTTCTAGTTGGTCTTCATGGATGACACGTACTACAACAGTGTTGGAAAAGCCATATACAATTATTAGACACTAGTTCTTTCTATCTCTAAAAGTTCTCTCTCTCTCGTTGAAACCTGGTTTGGGTGGCCATCGTGCGTCCCTTTCGGCTCGGTGGCAACCCCCTTGCTTCGTGCTCTCCTTTCTTCTCTCTTTTCGTGAAAACTCCTTGCCTCTTACCAGATATTGTTTCTCTGGACCCGTTTTTGCCGCGTGACTGTTCGTTCTTCCCGTTCTGGTTGTCGCCCCTCCTCTGATGGTTGGTCTATATGATTCACTCAAAGCGGTGGTGCCTGTAGTGGATGGTCGTCCTCGGTCGCTGATGGAGGAGTTGCTACAGGTTACATTGTCAATGTTGTTTCGTCGAGGGTTTTGATTCGAAGTTGGTCTTTTAGCCTTGAGTTCTGATGGTGGATTTTGCCTCACCCTCCTCCCCACACCCGATTGAGCAGGATTTTAAGCTTTTACTTTCTGGTCGATAGTTTGTCATGATGCTCGTCCCCTCCAATGGCGAGATGGACTCTAACTTTGTTGGATTATGTGGTTATTTTTCACCGCATTTAGGTTTTCGGCGGATGCCCCTTTTAGTTGGTCGTTTGGTACTTGATCCGAGTAAAGGTCCTTGTGGATTTTGCTTGAGGTTTATCCTGCAATTGGTGCAAGGTAGGTGTTTTTCAGATGTTGGGTTTATAATTTTTTATCTTTGGGAAGCTATTTAGCTCGTCCTAAATTGCTTTGTTTTAATGTTTTTCTATGTATTACTGGGGGAATTATGATCATTTTGTTGGGTGTTGTTTGTACTATCGATCGACCATTAATTCTATCTAATAAATTTTTTCGCTTTTAAAAAAGACAGTGTTGGAAAAGCCAATACTATCTCGACACTATTCACTTGTACAAAAGACCGAGCTAATGATTTAACATTAACGTTGGTCGTTTGGGCCGACGCTAATATTTCATGTTTAGTGTCGGTCCCATTGACACAAATTCTCACGTACAATGCTAATTTTGAAGATTAGCTAGAGTCTTTGTTCGTTAATTGGGCGTACTAGAGTTGGTAGATATCATGGCATGCTTGGCGGTACCTCCCACATCCGATTGCTCTGCAATTTAGGATGGATAATTAAAATTGGTGACGTTGCATGAGTCGATTAAAGATGACCTTCACATAGATTTATTAGTTGTATATATTGAGAAAATTTTCTTTAAAGAGCACTATTGATACAAACATAGACGAAAAAAGAGTAGGGACGACATTTGCACAAACTTGATACATTAGGGGCATGAAATGCTTTTAAGCCTATAATAATAGACAAATTTAGTAAATATTTAAATAAATTTTTTTATTTAACGTGTATATAATATTCATTGAAGATTTATTATTATTATTATTGTTATATTTCGTCCCCTCCAACAAACAATTATGGATACGCCTCAAAACCTAGGGTATAGGTCTCATCAGCGCTACTATTAAGTGGAACAAATTAATTTAAATTTTAAGATTTTTAATAAAGCAAAAACTTTTATTAGATGGGATGATGAATAGTTCAAGCAGCATCGAATAACCTAGAAGCCTAGAAGCAATTTAGGACGAGCTAAATTGCTACCTGACGATCCATTGGGCAAAAGACCTTGGAAATTGGTCCACCCAAAGATAAATCTTTAGAAATCCAACACCTAATAAACACCTACACAAAATGCAGGATAAACTCCAAGAAACATCAATAAGGACCCCAAAGCCAAGTCAAGCACCAAACGACAAACAAGAAGGGGCATTCATTGGGGAACGAGACGCGCCGAAGAAAAGCCACATAACCCAACAAGAAAATGAAAGCATAAAAACATGCCCAATATAACGGGCATGTCGCGCACTCTAGTTCACTTAGAAAAACATACGGGACAATGAGATCAAAGCGCAACCACAATTACCTAAACCTAAAAACCTAGATTAGTCTTCGTTGACCCCAATTTGCACACCACTGGCCCAAATCCTCTACCGTTGACCTCGAGTAGCATTCAAACCATGACAAGCACATCGGTTGCACCGCACCTTCAACCAATAATCCACCAAGGACCTCCTCACAAATAGAACTGATAGAAGCGCCAGATCTGCCGCCTATACCAAAGTTGCAAGAAGGTGGAGGAGAAGAATAAATGATAAGCACTTTGAAGGCATGAGAACCAGATCCAAGAAGAACTTATCTTGAGCACTGGGAGGAGGGTGAGGGCAAGATCCATAGTAAAAACCCAAGGTTGAGACCATATTCGATTTCAAATTCAAAACCCTCTACGAACACAATGATGACAACATACCTGCAACAACTCCTCCACCGACGACTGAGCAGCACCACAACAACCACCACCTCTCCAAGCTAACCACCAACAAACACCCAAGATCTAGCCACCACTAGAATTGGGGAGGGGGTCGACTTGGAAAAAAAGAGGGATCGAACAGGGAGCAACAAAAAAGGGGAGCCCGAGAAACTAAATCTGATAGGAGGCAAGAAACTTTCATATCAAGAGGGAGAAGAAAGGAAAGAGGTGGAACAAGGAGTGTTGCCGCCACACCAGAAAGGAGAGGTGCAACGACCACCCAAACAAGGTTACAACTAGATTGTGAGAGAAAAGTTTGAAAAGAAAAAATGGCAACAATAAATTTTAACGTTTTACGTAAGCATTGTGTCAGTTTGGCTGACGCTAAGCATTAGGGTCGAGGAAAAGCTAAATCCAATGTTTCCTACAGTGAGTTTGAACTGAACTAATCCAATTAAAATCAGATTGATTTGGTTTGAGTCACCAAGTTATCATTCAAAATAAACTATTAGTATTTAAATTTTTCTTCAACATATTATATTTTTTTTAAAATAATTTTTTGAATTTTATATTATTATACAAAATTATTCATGCTGTGCAGCTAGTTTGGCTGGCAGGTGCTGGGGGGGGATTGTTGGGTCCAGGTGGGCCAGCATCCTACCTGCTAGGTAGCGTTCGAAACGGGGCGCTGTCTGCTACGTTATAAGGAAATAACGTTGCGCCCTCACTAACACCAATTGGTTTTGGCGTAGTGGTAAGCGCGTGATCCTTCACATTGCTCTACAGTAATTTTTTTATAAGCAAAAACCTTAAACCCTATAGTAATTTTATATAATAGTAAAATTAATTCTAAACATTAGTACTACTAATTGATATTAACTTTATGTCGAGTGATTTTGCTACTCAAATTATTCTAGTATATAAATTGATGCTCTTCACATCAACAAAATTACCATTATATACTCCATGAAATATTTTAAATTTATATATCTAAATTTATTTTGACCTCCAAATATTTCTATTGAAGTTTCACTTGGTAGTTGGTAGACAGGGTACAGAGAGGGTGACCTCTCAAAACCTTCTTGTGCCTTCAGGCTTCAACCATGGTGACTTTTTAAGAGACTGTTGGAGAACAATATTGGAAAAAGAGCTATTTATTGTATTGAAGAAGAAACTTTTCTTGAAACCCGCTGAAAGCATGCATGCGTTGAAAGCCTAGCTATTGAAAACAAGGGAAGATTAATGGATTAATTGAAGTGTAAAAACTTTATAAAAGAAACCTACCTATATGACCGTGAGGCTGCGAATTGTGATGTGAGCATCATCATCTACTCTTCATACAAAAAAATGTCACTACCTAGATGAATTGCTTCACCACATCCTCTCTTTTCTTCCAACCAAACTCGCATTCTCCACCACCGTTCTTTCCAAACGGTAGACCCCACTCTGCCTCTCCCTCACCACCTTCCGCTTCGAGGATGACGGCGTAGAAGACGAAGAGGCCTACCTTTGCTTCCGCCACATCGTGGACACGGTTCTGCTCTCCCCTCGCGTCCAGCACCTTCCCATCGAAACATTTTGCCTCATGTCTCAGTCTAAGCACTGTGACAATTACCCGTACAACGTGGATGAGTGGGTCGAAGCCACTAAACAATGTTGCGGTTTGAATCTCCAAGTTTCCACCACGGGGCTCTTGTCCTTGTCGCCCAGCATTTTTACCTCCCAATTCCTCGTGGTTTCGAAGCTGAGTGGGTTAGCCATTGGTCATCATGTTGAGTCTGTTCATCTTCCCTCACTTAAAACTCTTCATTTGATAGAGACTCCCTTTCAAACAAGGGAGGATGTCAAGAAACTTCTTAATGGGTGTCCCATTCTTGTGGATTTGTACGCTTCAGTTCCCAGTTTTGAACATGTTTACACTTACACTACAGGGTTTAAAACCTTGCCCAAGTTGCTGAAAGCACAAATACGTACAATGGATGTTCCTTTTAGTGCAGTTCCTAATGTTGAGTTTCAACACATAGAGCTGGTATGAAAATATGATATATATTTATTATGATTTCTTTGTAACTTCTTTTACTCATTCAAATTCATTTTGAGACTGATCTTGGTAAAGTTTTACAGATGGACCATAGAGACAGGAACGGAAATGAACACATCAACTCCTACTTCAGAGACATGCCTGTGTTTAGAAACTTAATCAAAATTGAGATATGCTTTGGTGCCTTCCCTGGCTGGGATGGGGTATTGGAAGTGCTTCCTTATTGTCCCAAGCTTCAGTCTCTTGCCATTTAATAAATGAGAAAGAAAACAAGGAGACACTTGAGGGCATAACCAATTCAGCATGTGTAGATGACAGCTCAGAGTCCACCTCAGCATACAGCTAGCAAGTTGTTAGACAGTTACAACAATCTAACTGATTGAGGAGTAGAGTATACCCTGTAGTTTAGATACACAGTAGTTATAGTGCTCCTACAGCAAGTAGTATAAATAGCAAAGAATAAACACACAGTGTATTGTATTGAATCATTTTGTTCATTCAATAGAATTTTCTCAGTTTTCTTCTTCTTCTATCTGGTTTCTGTTATGGTATCAGAGCTCTCTTGTAGAGCTCTGCTGCGTTTACTCTGATTCAATGGCAAGGAAGAACAACAATGGACAACCAGAAGCTTCTGGATCCAACAATGGCGTACTCGATCCTTCTCTTGATCCTCTCAGTCCCTATTTCGTTCATCCAGGTGATGGACCTTCCACAGTTACCGTTTCGCCGAAGCTGACAAGTGCGAATTTCCAGACATGGACGCGTTCGATGCGAAGAGCTCTGAGCGCGAAGAACAAATTCCGATTCGTTGATGGAAGCATTCCAGTTCCAGAATCAGATCATCCACTCTATTTCGCATGGGAAAGGTGCAATAATCTCATTCATACTTGGATCATGAACTCTGTTTCTGCTTCAATTGCACAAAACCTAGTTTACATTGAAAATGTTCTTGACATTTGGAATGAATTGAGGGAGCGATTTTCACAAGTAGATTTAATTCGAATTTCTGAATTGCAAAGTGAGATCTCAAATTTGAAGCAAGGATCATCTTCTGTGACTGATTTTTTTACTGAATTGAAAACTCTATGGGAGGAGATTGATGGTTTTAGGCCACTACCTATATGCATTTGTAATGCTAGATGTCCATGCCAGGGTAATGCTAAGATCTATAAGGATCAAGACTATATAATTCGTTTCTTGACTGGACTCAATGAGGAGTTTGCTACTGTTAGATCACAAATCTTGCTTATGAAGCCTTTACCATCACTGAATGAAGTGTTTTCTATGGTGATTCAACAAGAAAGACAATCTAGTTCAATTTCTAGTAATTCTGGTCAGAATTTAGGTGATACAAGGTCTATGTTGAATGCAGTTGATAATAGGCAAGGATTTGGTAGAGGTAGAGGTTATCCTCAAGGAAATCAGTATAATGGTGGAAGAAATTCCACATCAAGCAGCAATGGAAGAGGATTCTACTCAGGATCTGGTAGAGGAAATAGAATTTGCACACATTGTGGAAAAATAGGGCACACGATTGATACATGTTACAAGATCTATGGCTTGCCACCTTCTTTTAGGTCTAACAACACAGGAACTGTGAACAATCTACAGTCAGAAGATAGTTATATCAGTGATAATTCTTATAATGAAGAAGGACAGAATCTGGATGTTCCACAATCTTCTCATGCTTTGAATGGTTCCAGCATTAATTCTACAGCTTCATTGCCAGTTTCAGTTCCAAGTTTCACAGTAGAACAATATCAGAAGTTGCTTACATTGATACAAGGAAATTCAGAAGCACAAGCTGCTAGTGCATCTCATATCAATCAATTAAGGATCCATGAAGGATCACATCAAGTCAATCAGATACATACTCAGCAACACAAGTCTCTTGATGGTAATAATTCCAAAGGAAAAGGTACAGCTATTGTATTGTCTTATTATCCTCCTTCATCCAAAGCTAGTAGTTCTTGGATATTGGATTCAGGAGCTACTGTCCATGTGTGTTCTAGTCTTAATCTTTTTCATTCCTTTTCTAAAATAAAACCTATGAGTGTTCAGTTGCCAAATGGTAACACAGTGAGAGCTCAATTGGCTGGTACTGTGATTTTCACATCCTCCCTTTCTTTGAAAGATGTTTTATATGTCCCTGAATTTAGTTTCAACATCATTTCCACTTCCAAGCTTTGTGAACATTTGTTCTGTGTAGTACATTCCTATTCCTCACATTCTTTGATACAGGACATCATTACTCAGAAGATGATTGGTTTGGCTAAACAAGAGGAAGGACTCTATTACTTGGTGGTTGATGGTCTAGTGGAGCAATCAGCAATGGAAACAGCACAAGCAGGAGCAAAGATTAGCACAGTGAGCACAACTGGTTCTCTAGTCATACCTAGTTCTGTAATTTGGCATTTTAGATTAGGACATTTGTCTAAAGACAAATTACTAGCCATGTCTAAGGAATACCCTTATATTCATGTAAATAAGGCTCTTGTTAGTGATTTGGTTTGTGATGTATGCCATATGGCTAGACAAAAACGATTGTCCTATTCTTTAAGTTCTAATAAAGCTGTGCAACCTTTTGAATTGCTACATTTTGACATCTGGGGTCCTTTCTCAACTGCAACAGTCCATGGTCATAAATATTTTTTGACTGTAGTAGATGATAATACTAGATACTTGTGGATTGTCATGTTAAAACAGAAGTCAGAAGTCCCAAGTAAGGTCCAAAATTTTATAGCTTATGCTAAAACACAGTTTGGAGCTATAGTAAAAACTGTTAGAACTGATAATGGACCAGAATTTACCCTTCAAGCTTTTTATGCAACTCATGGCATTGTGCATGAAACTTCTTGTGTTGAGTGTCCTCAGCAAAATGGAAGGGTAGAGAGGAAACATCAGGACATTTTGAATGTAGGAAGAGCATTGTTGTTTCAGTCCAAATTGCCAAGACAGTATTGGAATTATGCTGTTCAACATGCAGTGTACTTGATCAATCGAGTTCCAACTATAGTTTTACAGAACAAATCACCTTATGAACTCTTGCATCATAAACCTCCAGATTTGACAGACCTGAAAGTTTTTGGTTCTCTATGCTATGTGTCCACATTGCAGAATAATAGACACAAGTTAGACCCTAGAGCTAAGAAGTGTGTGTTCATGGGTTATCCAAATGGGACTAAGGGATACATAGTTTTGGATATGACAAGCAGGTCTTTGAGTGTTTCTAGGAATGTGGTCTTCTATGATCATGTTTTGCCTTATCAACACACAGGGGCTCTACCTTGGGAGGTTCTGACATCTGGTGCTCCTAATCTTGACAATGCCACTACACATGAAGAAGGTGTGTTTTCTCCACAAGATGTTCTGACTTCTCAGCTTGAAGAGAGTTTGCTTCCTGCACAAGCTATCTCTCCAGGTGTCTTGTCATCACAGCCTATGACAGATTCTCCTGCAGCACCAGCACAGCCCAGAAGCTCCAAGAGAACTAGACATCAACCATCACATTTCAAGGACTACATTTGTCCTTCTTCCTCTTGTGTAGTCACTTCCACATCTTCAGGTAGTAAATATCCTATATCTAGTTATATGTCTTTTTCCCATTTATCTCCTCCTCATCATAAATATGTGCTGTCTTTATCTCTTGACTCTGAGCCTACATGCTACACTGAAGCTGCCCAACATAAATGCTGGATTGATGCTATGAATTTAGAGATTGCAGCCTTAGAAGCTAATGGAACTTGGAGTTTGGTTCATTTACCTCCTAACACTGTTCCTATTGGAAATAAATGGGTGTATAAAATCAAGAGGAAGGCTGATGGAACAGTAGAAAGATATAAAGCACGATTGGTAGCCAAGGGATACAATCAAATTGAAGGCTTGGATTATTTTGATACTTTTTCTCCGGTGGCTAAATTAACCACAGTGAGAATGGTATTGGCTCTTGCTTCTATACATGGTTGGCATTTACATCAGTTAGATGTAAACAATGCTTTTCTCCATGGAGATTTGTTTGAAGATGTGTATATGCAAGTGCCAGAAGGGGTAATTTGTACAGATTCTAGCAAAGTTTGCAAATTACACAAGTCCTTGTATGGTCTTAAACAAGCCAGTCGACAATGGTATGCCAAGCTGACTAGTTTGCTAGTGTCTTGTGGTTATCAACAAGCACATTCAGACCATTCCCTCTTTACTAAATATCAAGGAGACAAGTTCACAGTCCTTCTCATTTATGTAGATGATATCATATTGGCTGGAAATTCACTCCTAGAGTTTGACGAGATAAAGAGAGTCTTAGATAATGCCTTCAAAATCAAAGATCTGGGAATTCTCAAGTTTTTCCTAGGCCTTGAGGTTGCTCATTCTGCACAAGGGATTTCTTTATGTCAAAGAAAGTACTGCCTAGATTTGCTTACTGATTCAGGAGTTTTAGGCAGTAAACCAGTTAGTACTCCTCTTGATCCATCTGTTCGATTGTCACAAGATGAGGGGGAGTTATATGATGATGTGTTTTCATATAGAAGGCTTGTGGGGAGATTGTTATATTTAACTACAACAAGGCCTGACATCACATATGCAGTTCAGCAACTCAGTCAATATTTGTCCAAGCCAACAATGGCACACTATACAGCAGCACAAAGGGTCCTTAAATATCTTAAAAGAAATCCTGGTAAAGGGTTATTTTTCCCTAGAGATTCTGTAATTCAGTTGCTTGGTTTTAGTGATGCAGATTGGGGAGGATGCATAGACACAAGAAGATCAGTGACAGGATATTGTTTCTTTGTTGGAAAATCTCTTGTTAGTTGGAAATCAAAGAAACAACAAACTGTGTCTAAATCTTCTTCTGAAGCAAAGTATAGAGCTTTAGCCTCAGCTACTTGTGAACTGCAATGGCTTTCTTACTTGCTAAAGGATCTAAGGATAGAGCCAGCTAAACCTTCAGTTATCTACTGTGATAATCAGAGTGCTCTCCACATTGCAGCTAATCCAGTATTCCATGAGAGGACTAAGCACTTGGAGATTGACTGCCATATAGTAAGAGAAAAGTCAGAGGCTGGTCTTATGAAATTACTACCTATCTCTTCAAAGCTTCAAGTGGCAGACTTCTTCACCAAAGCACTGTCAGTTGGTCCTTTCTCTTTCTTATTAAGCAAGCTGAACATGTTAGATATTTACCATGGTCCAGCTTGTGGGAGGCTAATAAATGAGAAAGAAAACAAGGAGACACTTGAGGGCATAACCAATTCAGCATGTGTAGATGACAGCTCAGAGTCCACCTCAGCATACAGCTAGCAAGTTGTTAGACAGTTACAACAATCTAACTGATTGAGGAGTAGAGTATACCCTGTAGTTTAGATACACAGTAGTTATAGTGCTCCTACAGCAAGTAGTATAAATAGCAAAGAATAAACACACAGTGTATTGTATTGAATCATTTTGTTCATTCAATAGAATTTTCTCAGTTTTCTTCTTCTTCTATCTGGTTTCTGTTACCATTGAAAAGGTCTGTGCTGTTTATGGGCATTTTTATTTTTGTCCTGTTGGCATATATATATATATATATATATATATATATATATATATATATATATATATATATATATGTATCTTTTCAGAAGTCTTATTCTATTATTATATGTTTGACAGCATGCTTATAACAAATTTTATATAGAGAAGTGGGCATATAAAGAAGAACTTATTCCGGAATGTGTTTCATGGCATCTTAGAACATGCACTATTGGAAACTTTCAAGCCGCAGATGATGATTTTCAATTTGCAGCATTTATCATGAGGAATGCTAGGCTTTTACAAGTGATGACACTCCACTGTTCTCGTTATATGGAAAAAGATCAAAAGGACTGGTTTTCTAAACATTTATCCGGGTGCCAGAGGATATCTCCAACATGTAAAATAGTTTTGGATACAGAGGAAATAAATCACCAGATCATGATAAGTTCTACTGGTTGGGATTCAAATTTTTTGTAGATTTTGTAAAGCTTCGTCCCTTTAATTCCCTTGTTCTGGTTGCTGGCCTTGTTCTTGTCACTGGTTCTTTGTTCCTTGGTTTTTCTCGCGGGGTTGTTGTACTGTCAAGACGGATGTAGTGTCTTTCGACAGTAGCTTCAATGTTGATGAAATGTTCGTGTTGTGGTCTCCATGCATTTGTCAGATCTTGTGGATCTTTGCTGAATTGATCAGTGTAGGGATCGGCAGGTTTGCATCAATATATGTGTCTCTAGGACCTCTCTTGGACTTGAATTTCTTCTTTTCTTTGAAGTGTGAGGGAGTTTTTCGAAGACTTGCTTTTTAAGGGCCTTGAGGTGTTGTCCTTATCTACAAGGATTGGAATGCATGTGGAAGGAATTAGAATCTAGGTTGGTCTGTAGCTTCGTCAATCAATCAACTTTGAAGATTTTGTGGAGCTAGTTGTCTATCTGGTTATTTCCCTAGTGGTGGGGTATGATTCATTATTGTTGTTGTTTTTCAATGGAAATATATGTGGTACTGGTCATCCACAGGTTATATATACTTGGACATGGTAATTTTAACAAGATTCATTCACATGAATAGCTCTTCCTGTGTATCACTAGGACCCTGCTAATTATTGGTCGTTTGTCTTTGATCCGAGTATAGGTCCTTGTCGACTTGTTTTGACTTTTGTGGTTTATCCTGCAATTTGTGAGGTGTTTATTAGGTGTTGAGTTTCTGAAGTTTTATTTTTTGGTGCACTTAAGCAATTAGATTCCAAGGTCTCTTGCTTAATCAATGGATCATCGTGTAGCAATTTAGCACATCCTAAACTGCGTTTTTAGGTGTTCCTATGTATTTTTGAGGGGGATTATACTCACTTTGGTGAGTGATGTTTGTACTATCTACCATTTCATCTAGTGAAGTTTTCGCTTTCCAAAAAAATAAATGAAAGTTGTGCATGCTTTCCATTTGGGTGCTGCTATGTATACTGCCCTTGCTATTGGTTTTTTTTATCTGTGCATGTTGCTTTTTGGGGTTTTTTTTTATAAGTAGACAGTTTTAATAGATAAAACAGGTCCATAGTACAAACATCACATAACAATGTGAGCATAGTCCCCCAATGCAACAAAACAAAATCTAAAATGAGCTCTCACCCCATAAATCTATATACAAGGCAGCAACATAAATTGAATCAAAATGAATATCCACATGGGCTAAACCCTTGATCATGCATCAAACAATCAACGAGAGGAGGCATCCATCAGGGACCTAGATGTGGCGAGGATAAAGCCGCACAAATCCAAAAGAAACGGAGCCCCATCTCGGCATTGGAGGGAACACAAATCAGCACGAGACATCGACTCAAGACGAAAGCAATAGTAATGAACCATATTTTTAGGCGCGGTTGCATGTAGGCATTAGGACTAACTCTATCTTGCTTGATGGATTTCATGTGGCTTGTTTTGAGTTCTTGATAAGTTGTTGATTTTTCTCCATCTCAAAGTTGTTGTTGCATGTTTAGATTAAGATTTTGAGTTTGTTGTTATCTTTTATTATCTTTAAATTTGAAATCATCATCTGATCTTTAATTTTGAATTTGAATTCTTGTCACCTTATCTTATCAAGAATTTGAAATCGGTGATTTATCTTAATTTTGAATTCTTGTTGTTTGTTTTGTTTTGGAACAAACCCTTAATGTTTGCTACTTGATTATTCGGGCGTTTAACGCTTTAGACGATGGAGAGCCAAGTGGTGGAAATTTACCTCTCAAGAGCGACGAGTTTGGTGTGGATTGTTAACATGGCAACACAAAAGATCGACACTTGCGTGAAGAGTTTCTTGGGCTGATTGCTTGAAGAACGAAACTTTTATTTATGGATTTTTTTTAAACCGTGGTTTTATTTTTGTCGTACATCGATATTTTTATTTTACGCTAGCGGTTTTATCTTAGATATTATTCGAGATATTATTTAAATACGTTGGTGGTTGATTTATTTTGGAGTAAAGACCAATTTTGGAGACCAAAGTCAAATTGCAAATCCAACAAAGCAAGTTTGTCAGCACACATATATTAATTTCCTGCGTTACACACTGAAAACTAATACGCGGTGGACGAGTAGAAATATATTGATCTTCATTCATAAACAAAACTTCTAAGTGCGACGTCAAAGGAGAGGACTCCAACATCCTAACAACATCAAGCGACACTACCGGAAATTCACTCTTTAGCGACGGATTTAGCGACCAAAATTTTCCAGTGACAAATAGCGACCGATTTTCGACGGAATCCATGATATTTTGGTCAGACTCCAAGTTTGACTTATTGGCGACCGATTTAGCGACAAAATTACTAGCGACCGAAATTTTCGTCGCTAAAAAGTAGAATAAAAATAATAAAGCAAAGTAGCGACTATATTAGCGACCGATTTTGCGTTGGAATTATTAGCGATCAAAATTTCTGTCACTATGAAATAGAATAAAAAATAATAAGGCTAAGTAGTGAATGTATTAGCAGCGAGTTATTTAGCGACTGATATATTCATCACTATTAGTGACGGATTTAGCGACCGATATTTATGTCGCTATGAAGTAGAATAAAATAAGAAAGCTAAGCAATGATCGTATTAGCAACATATTATTTAGCGACGGACATATCTGTTGCTTCGTTGCTATTCTATGATATTCATTTTTAATTTTTTTGTATTTTTCAAGATAGCGACGGATTGTTCCATTGCTAGTCGTTTACATTGTCATATTATCTATTATTCTACTAGTTGGCGATGAAAATTTTGGTCGCTAACTCAGTTGCTCAGTTGCTTATAGTCATTTCCTCAATTATTTTCTATATTTAGCGACGGATTTGGTCGGCACTACTTTTATTATAATTTAATATCATAATATCATAAATGTCATGCCATGGGTTCGAACCTAGATTCCCCCAACAATTAATCACTATAACTTGACAACTGAGTTAATTAGTACTCCCTCCGTTCCTTTTTAAGTGTCATTCTAGTAAAAAACTCTCCAACCAAGATAGTGGGTTATTAGAGTTTTTTTCCCATTCTACCCTCTCACATCATAATCATGAAGTTATAAAGTTTTGCAACCAAAATAGTGGATAACTAGATATTATACCCGTGCGTTGCACGGGTTTACTTATAATATTTTTTAACATTATATAAAAATTATTATAGTTTAACTAATTTAAAATTAAAATATTTTTTAACTATAAATAAAAAAATGTGTTAAGTCTTTTGTCATTCTGCGGGTTGGTGGTGGGTTCTTAGCAAAGCTCTGGGTGTATATGTTGATTCCGACTGCTCTTTTGTATTTGGTTCTTGTCTTGAGTCTTTTTTTACTCTAGCTTATATTATATATTCATTTCATTTTCAAAAAAAAATGTGTTAAGTATTTTTAATTATTATAAAATTTTTTTATGGCAGATTGAGGTTATGTATTTGCTGTTGTTATTGACATTTTGGTTGTCGCCTGTGTTTTGAGTACTTTTTTTCCTTCCCTAGGATTTTTCCCACTGGATTTTTCTTAGGAATGTTTTAATGAGGCTCAAGCATAAGTTGTTTTAAGTACCAAAATGTTTAATGAATTGGCAAGGATGCAAGGGACATTCTTGTATTGATTTAGCCCCTATTTTTCATGAGAGGGTTGTTCTCATGTACATCTATCTTTTAATAATAATATAATTTCTTTTGTATAAATAATTTTTTTTTTGAAAATGGAATGTATATTATTATAAAAGCCCAGAGCCAAAAACACTCTAGGCATGAGCCAAGTACAATCTGAAATAACAGAACCAAAAGCAACAAAGAAACCTGAGCTGTGCTAAAACCCACCACCAACCCACAGAATGATATAGTTGAAATCCCAAGAAGGAGCCTCATTAAAACCTTACTTGGAAAAACCCAATGGGATAAAAACCAAGCAAGGAAAAAGAGTACCACAATCATGGGATAGTCATTCTGCACTAATACAAATAAGCACTACAATCCTTGAAACAAAAAATTAGCACTAGCTCAAACCCTGACCCTTTACATCACAAAATCTACTTCAATTTGCAACATAGCCCACGTAAATCAGCAGCAACAGCAGGCCAGAACGATTTATTAACAGCAACAGCAGCAGACACAGGCAGCAGCAACAACAACATAGAAATCATATGAATAATTAATATTACTCAAATTTAACTATTAGCATAGAAATCATATGAATAATATGAAAAATAATTAATTTAATTTGAAATATTTAAATTTCGTAAGAAATGTTAAGTAATAAATGTTTAATGTCATTAAATAAGTTTTAATATCATTTTTTATATTTTATACCCGGAAAACCATTTACTCTGACATATCAAGACCAAGAAGTGGTAACTTAAATAGCCTTTTTATAAAAATAAAAAAATAGCCTAAAATATTACCTTATGAATTTAATTTTTTTCAGCTTATTTGGTTTGCGAATGTATTCTCACAGCCAATAGCCATGACACTATTCCCTTGTGGCTCTACGATCACGTTAAGTGAATACGACAGACCTCTCACAACAAATATTTATTCAACTTTGGCCATTATTATTTTTCTCTATTATGCTTTCTCGAGTAATTTTTACTAATATATCATAGATAAATTTTTTTTAATAATGCATATACATGTTATAGTTAATATTAAATACCTTTTAGTGGCATTTGTTTTTCAATTTTAAATTTTTTTATGCATATTATTTAATTTATTATCAAATAATTTTTATTTTTAATATTTGTCAAATGTAAAACTAAAGATAATTTCATGTTTTTTTAAGTTGTTGAATGTTGTTATTTAATATAAGTAGTTGAATATTTTTTGACAATACAATTTTTTTTCAGTTTTTTATTATTTTTTCATATATTATTACAAAGAAAAATTATTATTTCTTAATGTATTTTAATACAAAGGTATGAGAGTTTTATGATTTAATGTATTTAATGTAAAACTCAAGTCTCCGTTACATATAAATATAATTTTTTTAATTTTAAAACTATTTTATCTAAATTATTTATTAGTAAGTATTATTTTCTTATTGAATTTAATTTTTAATATTTGTGAAATACAAAACTCAAGTAAATTTTTAGTTTATGAATGTTATTATTTAATTTAAGTAGTTGAATATTTTTGACAATATAAATTTTTTCAATTTTAATTTTATTATTTTTTAATATATTTATTACAATTTTTTGTTTTGTTTGGATGCTTTTAATATAATGCAACACTTAAGTTTTGCTTATGTATTTAATACTAAAAATCTCAAGTGTGATTTATATATATATATATATATATATAAAAGATATATATATATGTAGATAGATAGATAGATATATAGAAGATAGATAGATTTAAAAGTATTTTATATAAATTATTTATTAATAAATATTATTTATTATTAATTTTAATTTTTAATATTTGTCAAATGCAAAGCTCAAGTCAATTTTAAGTTTATGAATGTTTTTATTTAATATAAGTAGTTGAATAGTTTTTTTATTAAATAATTTTTTTCAGTTTATATTTAATATTTTTTGTTATTTTTTAATGTATTTAATATAAATGTATTGGAGCTTTATGGTTTAATGCATTTAATACATGCAAAACCTCAAGTCTCATTTACATATATTTATAGATTAATTTTTTGTTTCACTATCTCTCATATCATTAAACTATTTATCATTCTTCCCTCCTTATTAGTAATAAAAATTTATAACCTCCCTCCAATTTTTAATGTTAACACATTTTTGTATGCAACTTTAAAAGCTCTTTTGGGTACTTTCATTGGAATTTAATTTTCACTTACTAGACAAGACTTTGAATTGATGTAATGGAAATTTAATTTCCACTTAATAATAAGGGTATAATTGACAAAATAGACCTTAAAACATCAAAACGACAGTTAAATAGGAACAAATTTTTTTTCTAAAACGACACTTAAAAAGGAACGGATGGAGTATTTTTTTATTCTATTCGTTTATTATTTATATATATTAATTATAAAAGACATAAACCTAATTAAACTTTTTTTATAAGACAAAGAATTGTTTTTAAAGGAAGCACAAGGGGTGCTCCAACCCTTAATACATAGTAGAATGAGAAAGAAAATAACAAGAAAACACAGATTTCAGTCTAGGCCAAATTTTATTAAAACTCAGAATCTCAATCTAAAGTCTCAAACACCTCTCGACTCTCTGTCTCTCTCGCGAAACCCTACTACCGCAGCAATGAGCTCGACCTTGTGGAGGAGGTCATCATCAGCGGCGGAGCCAAGGCTTGGCCAGCCTGGGCACGTGCCCGGGCTCCGTGGCCAGGTGGCACTTGGGCTACAGGTGGTGCTATTTGGCCACTGTGTTGCCAAAGGATTGCCAAGCCAATTTCTTACAGCACTTCCAATCATGTTGTTACTCTAGGAAGAGGGGATGGGCATGGATAATATGGATTGCAACTATCTGGTGCATTTGGTGTGCAAGAAATGCAGTGATTTTTTTTAGAAAGGGAGGTTAATGCACTTAGAATAGTGGAATTGATTCAATACCAATCCTAGATGTGGCTCACAACGAAATCAAGGGGCTTTAGCTTCTCTTTTTATGAGTGGAACCTGAACCTTATGCACTGTCTTGAGGCACTATGAGGAAAGGGAATTTCAGAATATTCCAGATCTGTCTTACGAAATAGGTATTGACAGATTATCGTTTTATTCTGCAGGATCTTCTCAATGTGGGACTGAGTTAGCAGCGGGGACTTTTATTCCATTTCATTATGGATGTATTATGATTTTTTTCTCAATTAAGTTCGGGGCAGCAGTCCTTCTTGGGCTATCCCAAGTTGTATCAGGTGATACTGTGTCGAATTTGTTTACACTAGAATGGATAAAACCTAAGAGGAGGCCGAGGGGGTGAATTAGGTTCTTAAAACTATCACAGATCAAAAAGATTACAAATTTCTAAGTCAGAAAATTCTCGTAATCTATTACGATTACCACATAATGGTAATCTATTACGAGAGAATGATCTGTTACCAAAAAGCAAAGTTTATGCAAATCTTAGATTTTTACAATGGAAACCAAATTAATACCCAATTCAACCATAGATAAGATTTGTGCAATCAAGAACAACACATAATTAATCAATTTGAACAATATCAACATGCATACCCAAGAGCCCCAAATTT
Source organism: Lotus japonicus (assembly GCF_012489685.1). NCBI lineage: Eukaryota > Viridiplantae > Streptophyta > Magnoliopsida > Fabales > Fabaceae > Lotus > Lotus japonicus. The sequence continues at coordinate 17,773,324 of NC_080041.1, read as the reverse complement.
TCATTCAAGAACCTTAAAAACTCAAATTAATTGCAGAAATTAAAGAGATGAGGATTGAGAGGATCACACCAGAGATTTATCCTAGTTCACCTTAACTGTTTGGATGAGGCTACATCTAGTCCCCATGACATATGGGATTTTTCTACTATGATAAGAAACCAAAGCAGTTACACCAATAACCTTGAATCTTATCAATCAAGAAAGAACAAGAACCCTACTTGCTCTTCCACACACCACACCCTATGGTGCACAATTCAACCCTTGAATTACTCTTCCACATTCCTTTATAACTGAAGCTAGAGATTTGAAAAACGAAAGATAGAAGAGGAGGATTGACGATAACACATATGCTTTATGAGGCTTATCTTACCCCCTAAAGAGAGGAATTTTTGCTTCCATAAGGAAAGCTTATTGTAAACCTTCCTAATCACAGGTTCCCAATGGCTCACCCTCCTATGATTTCCCACCAGTGACGGATCCAGAAATTTTATGTTGTGGGGGCAATATATACATATTGTTTTTCACAAAAATTTGTAGCATCTAAATTATAAAAAAAATATCACTATTAAAGATTAAAATAATGGTCAATTTCATGAAATGGTATATACGATTATATCAATATAACAGATTATTATCAAAATTCAATCTAATGATCTAATTGTACTGATCATTAATTTTAGTAAATTAAAAACATGGCAAGTTGTGTGAACATTGGTTGGGCACTCATTGAAAAAAGTTCAAACTTATTGAAAATGTATAGGTGTGTGGCTGTGTGGGGGCATTTCTTGTATACTGGGGGCAATAAAATTCTTTTAATCTCAATACAATACTATTATTAGCACATTTTATGAAAATTTTGGTGGGGGCATTTGACCCACCCTTAACCAACATACATCTGTCCCTGTTTCCCACAACAGGGAGTCCCAAATAGACAAATGGAATAGACATTACCTTGCAATGAAGGATTGAAGCATAACCCTGAATATGTCTCTCCTCAACAGATATCCCAACCAGATTCCTTTTTGAAAATTTACCTTCAACCCATAAGCTAGTTCAAAACACCTCAACATACACTTTAGAGCTCGAACATTCTGCAAAGTTGCCTCTCCAAAAAAGAGAGAATCATCGGAAAACTGTAATATTGACACCTCCAGCTCTCTATTATCTCTCGCTCTAAAGCCATAAAAATTATATGCTGCCACTGCTTTCCTTAGAAGGCCATGAAGGCCCTCTGCCACCACTATACCTAGCTGTTGAAGGTGTTAATGGTCTCTTTAAACAAGCGGATCAACTTGAGGAAGTTTATAGGATACATACTTGGGCAACTAAATGAGGTGTATGTCTCCATATTGTAGTTCGTCGATGACACTATTTTCTCCAATGCCGAGATGGGGCTCTATTTTTGTTGGGTTTGTGTGGTTTTCTCTTCGCTGCACCTCGGTCCCCGATTAGTGCGTCTTCTCGTAGGACTTTTGATGCTTGATCAGGGTGTTAGTCCTTATGGATGTTGCTTGGGTTTTGTCATGCTTTTGATTATGCCTCTTGAGAAGGCTAATTTTGTAGTGAAGGGTTCTAGGTGTTAGCATATCAATTTGTTCACATCTATCAAATTACAAAAATAGTTAATAGGTGTTAGCATATCAATTAGTTCATATCAAATAGTTAATTCTTGATTTCAAAAAAAAAATAGTTAATTCTTTAATGAAAAAATTATGTTCACATATCAATTACATTTTCACTTACATATAATATGAAGAAAAATAATATGAAAGAAAAAATGAAAATGAAATGTGAATGTATCAAATCTTTTCTATAAATATGAAAATTAAGTTAAATCTCTGAGCTTTTTTCTTTCTTTTTTGTGTTCCATTGGCTTCTGTTAGAGGAAAATAATATAACTTTTGAAAGATACTTTCGGAGGCAACAGAGAAACCCATAAAGAGATAGGAAAATTAAGATATTCCTTAACGATTTCTACTATCGTTCACAAATAATTGTGAAATTACCTTAATTTATAGAGCTTTTTTGTAAGAAAAGAGAAAGATTGATTAAAGGGGAACAAACTCAGGGAGAACAAGCCTCCCCCTGGTGAGGCACACCACAACAGCAAGCAAGAGTCTGGGTCTGGGAGACTGGTACAAAAAAAAAAAGGAAGCGAACAAAGGCAAGAAGAACAAGGATAAAACATATACAGACTAGCTTAAAAGCTCTATAAAAGTGTTTGGTGAAGAAGCTTATTTCAGTAGCTTAAAGCTTTAAGCTATAAGCTATTTCAATAGCTTATATCTTATTAAATATATTCTCATTTTTATCCTTCTTATTTTATTAAAATTCCACCTTTAGACTTATATGTTTTTAACTAAATCTATTTACTTATCAGTTATCACACTTGTCTCATATGCACACCGTTTCCGCACATAAATAATTACTACTTTGGAATAAAAAAAATAATTTTATATTACAAATTACTAATTATTTGTTTTATTCTATTTAATTTAATAAATATATTGAAAATTAAATAGGTATAAATTAATATTATATTTTTAAGATGATAAATAACTTGAGTGAAATTAAAATATTTACAATAATTTTTATATTATATCATATAGGTATTAATGTGAAAATAAAGTAATGTTAAATATAAAAAGAATTGTACAAGCATGTCCTTTTATGTCATTTTACAATTTCTTCTTATTCAACAACTAGGTTTATCAAACACTTTTGTTTCAATTACATAGATTTTCAACTTTGAGCTTTGAGCTAGCTTTTCAGCTATCAACTAGCTTTTCAGCTTTCAGCTAGCTTATCAGCTAGGCGTGTCAAGCATAGCCAAAGAAGAAAGATCCCAAAACAGCAACAATACAATCAAAGAGCCGCAAAAGACAGTAACAAGAATAGACGCCTACCACGAGCCAAGATTGGTGAGAGCAACAACCTCCCCAAGATAGTTGTTAGTATGGCTATGTTTGGCAAAATTAGCTGATAAGCTAGCTGAAAGCTGAAAAGCTAGCTGATAGCTTAACTCATAGCTGAAAGTTGATAAGCTAGCTGAAAGCTGAAAAACTACGTAATTGTAACAAAAGTGTTTGGTAAAACTAGCTGTTGAACAAGCTGAAATTGTAAAATGACATAAAAGGACATACTTGTATAATTATTTTTATATTTAACATTAATACCTATATATAGGATATTAATATTAAAATTGTTATAACTTTAAATATTTTAATTTGATTCAATTTATTTACCATCTTAAAAATAGATTTTGCCGAAGGAACAAAAAAAATCATCTTAAAAATATAATATTAATTTTTACTTATTCTATTTTAACATTAATACCTATATGGTGGAATTTTAATAAAATAATAAGGATAAAAATGACAATAAATTCAATAAGCTATAAGCTACATCAGATAGCTTATAGCTTAAAGCTTTAAGCTACTGAAATAAGCTCCTTCACCAAACACTTTTATAGAGCTTTTAAGCTAGTAAAATAAGCTTTAAGCTAGTCAAATAAGCTATAAGCTAGCTGAAATGACATGTCAAACATAGCATATAGCTAAACACTCATTAGACAACATTTTTTTTTGAAATTGGTTAGGAAAATAACAAGAAAGCAGGGGGCGGCCCAAGGGTGAAGCCACCCAAGTAAGGGCTTTAGGCCCCCAAACAATTTTTTTTTACTAAGTAAAAATGGTCTCAAAAACAATTTTTTTACTAAGTAAAAAAGGCTCTAAAAAACCAAGCAGTAATACTAAGTCAAAAAGGCTCAAACAAATGTCTCACTTTAAAGTTTTCTTTAGGCATCATTTAGTGTTGAGCCGGTCATACAAGAAGGGTGTTGGTTAGATACTTAGCAATTAGCATGACAAACCAGGACCATCCAAAAAAACCATCAAACAGCTGATCCAAACAACAACAAGAACTTACACAGATCAAGATTGAAACAAGCAAGCATCATCCAGCAATTACACGGTAGAGAAGAGACAACGAAGCAGAGAACTGCAGCCTCAGACCACAATATAATTGAGATTAAATGATGTTAGAAAAACTTAATTAATGAAATGACCGAATTTTACGATCAAATTTATTAAGTTTCTATTAATAGAGATTGAGATTAATATTTTTAAAATTTTATCGATTTAACATTATTTTCGGATAAAATAATATTTCAAATTATTTGTGATCATTAAATAGCAAATGTCAAAAATAAAATCATTTATCGCATCAACAAACTACAAATTTGAGTAAGAGGAAAGGGTAGAGTCAAACCAACAAAGGTTGAGACTTGAGAGGATGCCACTAATAGGACTTACCAATTTTTTGGTTTAATTTTATATTAAAATATTATATTAGATTAGATTTTTGTAAAAAAAAAAATGAGATTATATTTTTTGAAACGTTGGTACAATGTTCATGTTTCTTTTTTCAAATTTCCTGTAAAAAAATTATTTCATTTTTCAAATTTCCAAGTAAATATTGTATTTAGATTTTTATTTCCCGGGTCTCTTGGTTGTCTCAAGGTGATAAGAATACTAGATACTTTCACACTACTTCCTTAGTACGTCGAAAACACAATAAAATTGAGGCTTTGCAGAATAAGCAAGGGGAAGTAGTTACGAAACCGGAGGTTTTGAAGCAGATGACAGTGGAATTTTATCGAGACCTCTATTCCAGTGCTGGTCCGTGCCCTAGATACCATGTGCGTGGGAAATTCCCGATGGTTGACGAGCGGTTCCTTCAAAGGATCCAGAGGGCTCTTTCGGCTGAGGAGATTAAGTGTGCAATATTTAGCATGGGAGCGCTAAAAGCTCCGAGGCCCGATGGTCTAAATCCTCTATTCTTTCGGTCTCAATGGGATGTTATGGGTAAGTCTGTGGTGGAACTGCTGCTTCAATGTTGTTCGAACTCATCTAGGGAAAAAGATTAATGAGATGTTGGTTGTTATGATTCCAAAGTTGGACCGACCAAGCTCCTTGTCTCAGTTCAGGCCCATCAGTCTTTGTTATGTGGTGTATAAGACTCTTACCAAGGTCATTTCTAATAGATTGAAAGGAGCGTTTGGTAGGTGGGTGTCTCCTAACCAATGTAGTTTTATACCTGGGAGGCAAAGTTCGGATAACATAGTTATTGCTCAGGAGGTCTTTCATTCCATGTGTTACCTGAAGAGGCTTAAAGGCTGGGTGACAATGAAGATTGACTTAGAGAAGGCTTATGACAGGCTGAGTTGGACATTTCTTAGGGACACTCTAGAGGAATTAGGGTTTGAGAAGCAGTTCTGTGATCTTGTTCTTGACTGTGTGAGCCTCTGTTCTTTTCAGGTTCTTTTTAATGGTGAGAAGACAGAGAGGTTTTTCCCTTCCCGTGGTATTAGGCAAGGGGACCCTCTCTCCCCTTATATTTTTGTTCTCTGTATTGAGAGGCTTGCGCATCAGATTCAGCACGAGGTTGATTGTGACCGGTGGAAGCAAGTGATTCTCTCTAAGGAGGGATCCTCGATCACTCAGCTGTTTTTTGCGGATGATTTGCTCCTTTTTTGGGAGGCGTCAGTCAGGCAGATGGAGGTCATGATGGGTTGCTTGGATGACTTTTGTGCAGCGTCAGGCCAAAAGGTTAGTCTTGACAAGTCAAGAATTCTGGTGTCCAACAATGTCCACATGGGTTTGGCTCGGGATATTAGTTCTACAGTTGGCATGAGGTTGACTACGGACCTTGGGAAGTACTTGGGCGTTCCTTTACTTCATCAGTGGCCTTCGAGAGTTTCTTATTACTTTATCTTGGACAGGACCAAAAAGAGGCTATCTTCATGGAAGGCTAGCACTATTAGTCTTGCGGGGAGAGTTACCCTTGCTCCACCAATAGTTTCGGCCCTCCCTACATACTGCATGCAAACCATGCTTCTCCCCAAGCGGGTTTGTGACAAGTTAGACCAGCTCAAATGTGGTTTTGTGTGGTGGGCGGAGAATGGTGTGAGGAGGCCTAGCCAGGTGCGCTGGAGTGTGGTGTGTTCTCCCAAGCCTAGTGGGGGCCTCAGTTTCAGTAGAATGTACCAGTTTAACCATGCTTTGATGATGAAGCTGGGGTAGGGTCTAGTTGCTAATCCCTCATTTAGCCATGGGTATCAAGTCGTGGCTTATAGAGTATTGGCTATGGATTCCTAAACTCGGAAATTAATCTTTGCAAAACAATGCTACGATGTCGAAACTGTAGCCTAAACAACTTTCTTGCCACGATTTTTTGTCCGTTGAAAAAATCAGCGTGGCTGAAAGTCAATTTTCCTGTAGTGTCTCTCAGGGCTAGGATGATAAGGGGAAAGTATTGTTGTGGGAGTGAGAGTGTCCCGATGGTGAGGCAGCGGAACCGTGAGTCGCTAGCCTGGCGGGGAATCAGGAAGACGTTTGGTTTTATTTTGGCGGGGGGTCATTGGAAGATTTCGGATGGGAGGACAACCAAATTCTGGACAGATCGATGGCTGCCCTCGGGTGTAGTTCTAGGCTCAGACGCTTCCAGTCAGGTCCCTCAGACGTTGATGAACCTTTCTATCAATTAGTTTTGTGACGAAGGAAGGGGGTGGAAGTTGTTTCTCTTTGCTAACTTTTTGCCATGCAGATCGTTTGCTTTGGGCTGGTACGTCGACAAGAGCCTTCTCAACCAAATCCGCGTATGATCTTGTGGCTGGAGTTCCCGTTGCAGAAGCTAACAGGGTCTGGCTGGAGGTTTGGCGCATGAACTGTCCTCAACGGGTGACAGTTTTCACTTGGAAGCTTTACAATAAAGGTGTGCTTTCAAACTCTGAGCGCTTCAGGCGTTCAATGGCAACCACTAATTCGTGCCCTGTGTGTGCAACGGGAAGGGAATATTATCTGCATTTGTTTCGGGATTGCCCTTCTGTTTTGCAGTTCTAGAACTCAGTGCCAGGTGTAGCAGGTGACTCGAGCTCGAGTGATTTGGGGACCTGATTAGAGAACAATATAAGAGAGTTTGGGTCTTCGCAGGGTAGTGTGGATTGGCCTCGGTTCTTCGTGATTTCCTTATGGGCAGTTTGGCAGTGGCGGAACGATTTTGTCTACTCCAATTTACCCCCAAGCACGCCGAAGATTTGGGGTCTGATCAGGTCCATGGGTTTGGAGCAGCAGGTGCAGGCTTCGTGTTGGTAAATCCGCAAGTGTACGGAATCCACCCGGTTTTAAATATCGAACCACAGGGATTGTGAGTGAATAGATTCGGTTCAAGCTTTGAGTTTGAAGGTTTGTTTTATTGAGGCAAACATATGACGAAGTAATAATAAGGAAAAAGGAAATATAAATTCAGAAATGAAACAGAGAATGAAAAGAAAGAGTGATTTACTTTGGGTTCTTGCTCAACTAATCAATTCAAGCACATCATTCTAAGCACATGTTCTCATGAATCTCTCCTTGATGTTATAGCCTAAGCAACTACCTATCGATGCCTCGCATAGATAATTCTTTCAAACCAAAAGATAAGCCCAATTCCTTGTGTACTTAAACATTTGTTTGAAGCATAAAGATTATAAAGTTCAGGCCAACAAACCCCAACCCTTCCTCTATTCCTAGTAGCAAGTATAGAAGAGGTAATCCCATAATAAGTCCCTAATCTATAACAAACTTCCGTTCTATTATAGAAAAGCATAAAGCTAGCACATGTTCTAACTTGAAACATAAAGCATGGATATGGGATTCAAGGAAAGAAGAAGAACATGTGGGAAAGAACTTAAGATTCTAACTTAAAAGGAAAAGTCTTACAAGAAAACCAAAGTAAAAGAAGAGAGATTAGCCAAGCATGGCTAAGAACCTTGAACACAAGCTTGGAAGCCCTCTCTCACTCTCCTAGATGATCCTCTACCTCTGAATTTTACAAAGTATCAAAAGATTACAAAAGAAAATGACTAAAATCCTATTTATAGGCAAAATTCCCGAGTCTGGGCTGTTCTGGGCGCTCAGGCGCCAATTCAGAGCGCCTGAGCGCCAATTCCATTCTGAAATATGGCCTCTGGAAGGTAATTGGCGCCTAGGCGCCAATTAAGCATGCCTAGGCGCCAATTCCAGAACCCTGGAAAAAGCAATTGGCGCCTAGGCGCCAATGGAGCACGCCTAGGCGCTCTTAACTCGCTGGAAAGCCTTTTTATCTTCATTCTAACTCCTCTTTACTCCTCTTTAAGCCTCCATTCAATTCTCCAAGCCTCTAGACCTTCCCTCTTCAGCTGATTCAACCTGAAACCTTGATGAACAAGCTTGGAAAATATCTTGAAAGTTAAAGGTCAGTTTTGCACAAAGGCTCCAAAACAAGTGGAAATTGCCTAAGACTCCTAAACTCTAATAAAATGCTACTAAAACCCTTATAAAACTACAAAATTACTAAACTAATGCAAATGCACAAATAAAAGTAAAAATGCATGAGAATGCATGAAACACTACATGAGACACAAGAAAAAGACTCAAAACCTACTAGGAAAAACCCTAAAAACATCATATAAACCCGGGTCATCACTTCGGTTGGCTGGCTGGGCCAAGTTCCTGGTGAGCATAGGGGTACCTTCGAGCGGATGGTGGATCGGAGGCATCTTGTGCGGTGGGAGCGGCCTGGGATTGGGTGGCTTAAGTGCAACGTGGATGGAGCTGTTTCGTTGAACCTGGAAGCGTCATGTGGCGGAGCTCTCCGTGACTCTTCATGGGCCTAGTATATGGGTTTTTGCCGTAATCTTGGTCCCCTCGGTTATGCGAACTCTTTTTACGCTGAGCTTAAGGCTGTGGTTACAGCCGTGGAGGTGATCTTGAGTCTTGACATCCCTCAGGCGATTATCGAGAGTGACTCTTTGGAGGTTATCCAGATTTTGAACAAGCCCGTAGATGAGGAACACCGTTATGCCGAGGTTTTTCAGCATGTGGCTAGGTTACAGCTAGACCACAGTGGTCTGCGGTTCCAGCACGCTCACCAGGAGGCCAATAATTTGGCGGACTACCTTGCTCATGTCGGGTTTCGTTTTCCCCTTGCTACCCAGTTGTTTCCCTCCCTCTTTGGAGAGTGCCACCAGTTGATTAGGCTGGCTTCCGGAGAGGCGTCGTCCTATTCTTCTAGTTCTGTTTAGTTTTCTTCTTGTTTTTGGGGCTTGCCCATCCTTGTAACAAAAAAAAGATTTTTATTCAAATTTGGAACATAAACTCAACCTTAAAAAATATATCATTTTATCTCGATTGAATGTTTTTTTTCTTCTTCTAACAAATATCCTCATTCGAAGGCAATTCTATTCGAACGGAGAACATTCACATTAAAGCTAACTTTATTATCAAATATTTTTTATCGACCAGACTCAAATCAAATTCTTAAAAAGAAATCAAATATTTATCGACTTGAATCAAAGGATCTCAAATTTAATGCGAGATTGGATTTACATTCCGACAAATAGACTAGATTGTATTTACAAAATTTATATATTTTTAATTAAATAGTGTTTTTAATTTGTATGCTTATAATTATTTTTGTGAAATACATGCAATCTTATTCGAGAACCAACCACCATTCATAAGAAGTTAGTTAAAAACAAAATATTTTTCTTATTTATTTATTTATTAGTTTGACTCCCCACTACATTTATAGAAACCCTACCTGTATCGTTATAATCGAATTCTTCAGAGTCTCCTCCTCCTCTGAGACCAAAAATGTCACAACCGGAGATGATTCTGCCTCCGGAGATTGATCGAATCAGCGCCTTACCTGACGAGATGCTAATACACATCCTCTCTTTTCTTCCAACCAAGTCCGCATTCACCACCACCGTTCTTTCCAAACGCTGGAAGCCACTCTTCCACTGGCTCACCGCCTTCTACTTCGACGACGAGCGCGTAAGAGGCAAAGAGGCCCGCCGGAGCTTCAGTCACTTCGTGGACAAAGTTCTGCTCTCCCCGCATGTCCAGCACCATCCTGTCAAAACATTTTGCCTCATGTGTGGGTGCCCTGGGTGCAAAGTGGACGAGTGGATCCAAGCCATGATACGACGTGGTGTCGAGAACCTTGACCTGACCGCCTCGCCATATACGCTTCTCTTGTGGTCCAGCATTTTCACCTCACAAACGCTCGTCGTTTTGAAGCTGAATGGGTTTTACATGGAACTTGGTGATTTTGAGTCGATTGATGTTCCCTCGCTCAAAACTCTTCATTTGACAAATACTTATTTTATAAAAAGGAAGGATTTCAAGAAACTTCTTTCTGTGTGTCCCAACCTCGTGGATTTGTATGCTCCAGTTGGGTTTTTAAATGATCGCTACAATGAAAATACAGGGTATAAAAACTTGACCAAGTTGGAGAAAGCATGTATCTATGCATTCGATGTTCCTTTCAGCACAGTTTATAATGTCGAGTTTCTGCGGATAGAGATGGTATGAAAATTAGAATTGGCAATGCTGTTGTATTTGTAATTGCAAACAAAACATTATAGGATGGTTTCTTACTTCTTATACACTCAATTGCAGATGGAGCGTAGGTGCAGTGACAAATACATGGACTCCTACTACAGAGAAATGCCAGTGTTTCACAACTTAATCAGCATTGAGCTATGTTGGGGTTGCTTTTCTGGATGGGCTGGGGTAGTGGAAGTGCTCTCTTATTGTCCCAAGCTTCAAACTCTTGCCATTGAAAAGGTTTCTTTCTGGCTTTAATTTGTTGATAATTTTTGCATGTCCTCTCCAAGGTTTATCTTTTCATAAATCTTAATTCTTTCTATGTTTAACAGCATAGGCACGATCAAATTTACAATGACAAATGGGAAAAACCTGTTCCAGAATGTGTTTCATTACATCTTACAACATGCTCTATTGGAAACTATCAAATTCATGGTACGTATGGTGTTGATGATTTTAAATTTGCAGCATATATCATGCAAAATGCAAAGCTTTTACAAGTGATGACCCTTCACATTGACCATGATTCGGAGGAATCTGAGAAGGACCGATTCCTCAAACATTTATCCGTCCGCCCAAGAATCTCTCCAGCATGTAAAATTGAATGCAAGTATAGATCCTAAACATCTGTTGTTAGAATTCAGCATGAATGTATTAAAACCCTGAAACATGTTAGAATTGTGAAAGATTGCTTAAGAAGCCTGAAAATTACAAGGTTCCAGTGTTCTACTAATCCATGCCTTTAAAGAATAGTTGGAGTACGATTTAAATGCTTTTAAATTCACTAGTTTGTATGCAGTTCTATTGTAATCTTATGGCTATATTATGACTTATGAGAACTAAAAATTAAGCTGCATAATCTGAAGCTCAATCCTGAAATGTGTGCATTCCGGGTGCACACAAGAAAATTTATGGAATTCTTAGTAGCCAATTGAGAAATGTGAGCTTTTTACAAGCGATGACATTTCATGCCCCTTCTGCGGAGGAAGATGAAAAGCAATGGGTTTTCTAGTATTTATTCGGATGTCCGAGGATGTCTCCAGCATGTAAATTTTTTTTTTTTGAATACAGAGGAAGTAAACCAGAACATGAAAAGCTAATAAGTGGACTTTTTTACAAGGTTAGTGTAGTTTTAATTTTTTTTTACCAAACTAGTGCAACTTTTTATTTAATTACCAACATAGTGTAAATCGCCACTTGAAGTGGCGATATCTCTTTTTTTTTTAATTTTTTTATTGAAATCGTCACTCACAATGGCGACATCCTGTTTATATTTTTTTTTACTTTCTTCATTTGTGACGGAATCGTATCCGTCACAAAATCCTAATATTTAATATAAAAGGTATTAGTGAAGAAAGATAGCATCCGTCACAACATTTCTAGCGACGGAATTCTTTTTGCGACGAAATATATTTCGTCTCAAAATCTTAGTGAATAATGAAAAAGAATTTAGCGACGGAAGTTGAAGTGCACATACATCCGTCACAAAATTTTTAGCGACGGAGTTTGTGACGGACAATTTTCCGTCACTAATAAACAAAGTCAAAAAAAAATATATTTTGGTGTCGCCATTGCTAGTGACGATTTCATAAAAAAAATTAAAAAAAAAAAAGATATCGCCACTTCAAGTGGCGATTTACACTATTCTTGTAATTAAATCAAAAGTTACACTAGTTTGGTAAATTTATTTGAAACTTGCACTAGTAATGTAAAAAAGTCTAATAAGTGCCCCTTGAAGTATTCCTGAGGAGAACGGTTTCAATTAAGTTCTGATGGGGGTGACTCGATTATTTAACATTAGGAATTAATCTAATATGTTAAATATCCTTCTCAGTTCGTGTCACAATGAAGGCTTAAGATACCTGAGTATCATTTTGACAGCTTTCCTGTGCTGTTCCAAGGGCTGACTGAGAAATTGACACACTTTGTTCACTGCAAAACTAATCTCAGGTCTAGTCAATCTTGCATATTGCAAAGCCCCAACAATGGACCTATAGAATGTAGGATTGTCAAAATAGTTAGCACCATATTTACTGAGTCTTACCCCACCAATCATTGGAGTAGAGATGCCTTTGCCATTTCGAACAAATCTCCAATGTACTTAGACTGAGTAAGAAGTAAGGAACCATTTTGCAAATGATGAACTTGAACACCAAGAAAGTATTCTAACTGGCCAAGCTGCTTCAGTGAGAACTCTGAACAATTTTCTGAACCAAAGACAAGGAGTTGTCAGTGATGATTATATCATCAAGATATGCTAAAACATAGATGCAGCAAGAATTAGTGTGAAAAGTAAATAAGGAAGTATCACAACAACTTGATTTGAACCCAAATTTCACTAAAGTTAACTTGTGTCTCTCAAACCAGGCCCAAAGAGCCTGTTTGAGTCTATAGAGTGCCTTGTTAAGCTTGCATACTAAGGACATATCTTTATTCTGAAATCATGGTGGCTGAGCCATGTATACCTCTTCCTCAAGAGCATCATTGAGAAAGGCATTATTCACATCCAGTTGATGAATATGCCACTTCTAAGTAACAACCAAGGAAAGTGTTAGAATATAATAGAATATTAGGGTAGAATATTATTTATTTAGCTATGTAATTAGGCATGTAATCATGTTTAGATTTGTTTAGTTTTTATTATTAGTCAACTATGTAATTGTATAAATAGAGTGTTTGCTCATCAATAATATTCACATAATACAATTCCTTCATTCTATCAAAAGCTAGTTCCGATCCTATGACCTAGTTTTTATTTTTCTTTTATTTTAATTTTAATTTTATTGATTTTTTGGCCGCCGCCGCCACCTTCTTCTGAACGTGCCGCCGCCGCAACCCTCTATCTTTAGAGCGCATGTGCCGCCGCTAAAGCCGCTGTTGCCGCCCTCTATCCTTAGAGTGCCGCCTCCGCCGCTGCTTTCACGTGCGCGACCCTCGTCGTGATTGAGCCCCTAGGCGCCACATTCTCCCTCACCTGTGCTTCTTCTCTTCTTCTTCTCTCTTAAAAAAAAAACCAAAAAAGCCTCCTACCGCCGCTACTCACCACTTGTGCAACCGCCAATCATCCAGCCGTCGCCGCCCCCGTGCCTCGTCACCGCCGCCGGAAGCAGCACAACCGCGCTCCACAGCGCCGTCGCACGCCGCTTGCAACCTTGTGCATCCTCCTCTTTCGCCCCGCGCGCACCATTTCGCGGCCTTCCTGCTCCAGATCGTTCACCCGGGCCCAGCCACGCGTGCTCCTCCCCTGCCAGCGCCGTATCTGGGTTTGGCCTGCCGCCGCGCCGCCCGCCGCTGCCTGCATCTCCTGCCAGACCCGTGTGCAGATCCGCCAAACAACAACAACCTGTCTGCAACGTCCTCCCTTTTGCCCCGCCGCGGTGCTCGGGCCTTCAAGCGCCTCGCCATCAGTTTTGCCGGCCCTGAGCGACCTTCCCCGTTCAAGCGTCTCCGCTGCACCTCTCGCAAGGTTCACTACATGTATCGAATCCCTTGTTCCAAGCACAACCCGACCCGGTAGCTCCAAACCCTAGCTCGGTTTCACAAAAAAAAACCCTAACCCAGACTGGCCCAACGAAAAAAACCAATACGAAGTTTTTTTATTAATTTTATTTAGCCCAGTCCAGCCCGCACCACAAAACACAATTTTTTTTTTCACAGCCCAGTTCAACAACACAAACAAAAAAAAACTTTATTTTTTTCTTTTTGTTTTCCTTGGTCCATCCTATGGCAGATCATACTCCGATCCCGACTCTCCGCCGACAACAGTTGTTCCTTACGCCAACAATGGTTCCTCCTCTTCTAGTCACCCAGAGTTTTCTCCGGCCGCTCTCACATTTGAAGGATATTTTATTTTCACGAAAGGCCTACCTCGAGTTCTTTTTGATGATTTTTGCTCCAGTCTCAGCATCGTTGAACCTCCAGCTTCGACTGCGAGGGTGTGTTAGAATATAGTAGAATATTAGGGCAGAATATTTTTTATTTATTTAGCTATGTAATTAGGCATGTAATCATGCTTAGATTTTTTTAGCTTTAATTATTAGTCAACTATGTAATTGTATAAATAGAGTGTTTGCTCATCAATAATATTCACGAAATACAATTACTTCAGAAAGGATCAACCTAATAGTGATAAGTTTAACCACAGGAAAAAATGTCTCTGAGTAATCAAAGCCTTGCACTTGATGATACCCTTTAGCTACCAATCTAGCTTTGTATCTATTAATAGAACCATCAACATTTTCTTTAATTCTAGACACCCACTTGCAGCCTATGGGCTGTCTGTGAGATGGAAGGGGGGAACCAATGTTCAAGTATTGTTGGCCAGCAATGCATCATACTCAGCTTGCATGAAAACAAGCCATTTAGGATCCTTTAGAGCCTGTTTGGTTGTAGTGGGCTCAACCAGAGTGAGCAACAAAGTAGGAAACTGTCTGGGCATGACAATGCCAGACTTGGCTCTTGTATGCATGGGATGAACATTTACTGGAGCAATTGCAAGAGGGGCAGTAACAGCTACTGTAGCAGAACCAGAAGGAGGACTGGCAGCAACTGCAGAAGTAGGCTGAGTAGTTGAGGTCTGCACTGGTATTGAAGGAGAAACCTAAGGTTGTAAAGTGTGAGGTGATGAATGAACAGGGGGGAGGATGTATATGAGGAGCAATTGGAGGAGACTGAAAGTGAGGAATCACAGAAGTGATTCCATGAGGTTGCAAAACAAAATCAAAAGATGAGGGATACATTTCAGGATAAGGAAATCTAAAATCATTGAAAAGAACATCTTCAGAAATAAAGATTCTCCCTTCATCATCCAATCACTTATACCCTTTATGGGAGGAGGAATAACCCAAAAGATACACTCATTGGACCTGAGTGACAACTTCGACTGATTGTAAGGCCTAAGAAATGGATAGCATGCACTTCCAAATACTTTAAGGAATTTGTAATCTGAATGTGTTTTGTACAGAAGAAGATAGGGCCTAACACTCCCTAGGACAAGAGTGGGAAGCCTATTGATGAGATATGTTGCAGTTAAGAATGCATGATCCCAATACTAGCGACGTTTCCTCTCTACACTCCCATTTTGGTGATGTGTATGAGGAAAAAAGCCTATGGATAATGCCTAAAGATGCAAAATGGGTAGAAAGAGGCTTGAATTCTGTGCCATTGTCAGTTTGAACAGACTTAATTTTTAGGTTAAATTGCAATTCCACCATTTTCTGAAACTGAACAAAGACACCACAGGTTTCAGATTTCTTCCTTAAGGGGATACATCCATGTGAAACGAATAAAAGCATCAACACATGTAAGGAAGTAAGAATAACCAGTTTAAGACTCTACTGAAGCAGGACCCCACAAATCTGCAAAAATCAGTTCTAAAGGTGTTGTATAAGTGGTCTTAGAAAAAGAAGAAGGTAATCTATGTGATTTTTCCAAACAACAATAAGTACAAACAAAAAACTTTGTTTTATTAGGTATAGGGATATTACAAATGGAGAGTGCTGAAATTAAAGCCTCATGATGAGGATGACCTAATCTACCATGCCATAAATCATAAGTTGTAGGCACTACAATGGTAGATTCTGAGGTACTTATTGTAGAAGCATTGGAAGTAGAAGAAGGAAAACAGGCAGAAAAAGCAGAAGCTAGAGTAACACCACCAGAAGTTGGTTCCTTGAAGAAATTGGAAGCATGCATGCCATCAAAGGAGTATAAGCCATCTTATCCAAGAGTCCCTCGAAGAAGCACTTTAGAGGCGTCCTAAGATTTCACAACACAGTTAGAAGGATGGAACTCAAAGAAAACATGATTATCTTTAGCAAATTTTCTAACACTAACAAGGTTTTTGGTGATAGAAAGAACAAGCAGAAGATGTTTGAGTGTAAAATTAATTTGAGAATTATAAGGAGAAGAAAAAGATGTTGAACCAACATAATGAATAGGCAAACATTGGTCATTCAATTCCCCATGTAAACATGATCATTACCAGTCATGGAAACACTATCATTGTCCACAGAGGCATAATTTGTCACATGGTGTGTAGCACCTGAATCTGGGAACCAATTGCTCAGATCAGAAGCTTCAAAAGCCCTCATATGGTATCAGAGCCTATTCTAGATCCATTTTTTTGTGGAGACTCCCCATATTTGGGCCACCTGTTGATGTTAATTCCACGCTCCAGATGTCCAACCTTGAGCGTGAAGGGGTGTGTTAGAAGTCTCAAATTGACTAGAGATGTGGCCAAACAAGTGCTTATAAAGGGTAGTGGAGCCCTCAACTCTTGAACTAGCTTTTGGGTTGAGTTAGACCTCCCTAATTTAATAGCCAGTGATTGTCCTAGAAGTTAGGTGATTATCAATTCTGGGCGGAGGATGTAATTTTTCAGGCTAATCACTTTTCAGCAGTGTGGATTAAGAGTTTTGGGAAGATTGTGAGTTTAGATGTTTTAGTGTTATTGTTAGAAAATGGATAATAGTAGAGGTTTATATATGTACCAAAGGAAAGAGGCTTGGGCAGTTTGGGTCTCAATTGTTTCTTGTATTTGGTCACACCGTAATGATTGCGTCTTTAAGAATGAATTTGGGGGAGTGGACAAGGTGCTTGACCTAATCCAGTTCAGATCATGGAGCTGGCCAAAGGAGAAGGCAAAGGGATTTTCTTGCTCCTTCTATGAGTGGCCTGATTTGTTCATTGTTACAATGTAATGGGAAGCTTGTTTTTGTCTCCTGTTAGGTGTGGTACTGGTATGTGCTCAATTTTGTAGCATCTTAGTAGTATTTTGCACTTACGCACCCTGTGTCTTTTTTCCTGGGTGTAGCTCTCCTAGGTTCATTTTTTTTTGTTAAGCCAAACAATATATTAATCAAGGCACAAGGGGTGCCACCCAATTACAAGATAAAGAGAAGAGTACTATAAGAATGTAAAACAGAAAAGAAAAAAAGCAGGGTACTAACAATAGCTAAGCACATGAATTACTCCAACTAACTGTCCCTACGGTTCCTTATAATCCACCAAGCACAGCCCCTATACACAGTTGCTAAAATGATCCCTCAAATACAAACACCACGAGTTACTCCAAGGTCCTGATGCACAGTAGTGGTTGTAATAGCCATTCATACACCGAGAAGTGAAATCCTTTCACTCTTCCAGACATCCAATGCCACGCCCTTAATAGAGCCCTTCAAAATTGTTTCCTCCATCAGAGTACCTCCCTTGAAAATTAACTGGTTCCGGAGAATCCACAAAGTCTAGGCCACAGCGTACCACACCATACGAAACACACCATTCTGGTTCGCGTTTAGACAGTTCAGATTGTGCTGCAACAAATGTGTTCTGCAATTATTTGGGAATGCAGTGTATACACCTAACCAGCGGTAGAGCTTCATCCAAGTTGAGGCAGCGATTGTGCAATTAATCAGACGATGGTCTACAGATTCCATGCACTGGGAGCAGAATGGGCAGCAGGCCTCTTGTTCATAATTAATTACCTTCCTGTGCAGTAGGCTATCACGTGTTGGGAGCCGGCAGAGCATAGTCTTCCAAATGAAGGAACAGATGTTTGAGGGTGCCTTAAAATTCCAAATGAGATGAAAAATTGGTTATGTATTCCCCAGCGAAGGTCCCTGAATGAGTCTATAAGCCGATTTGACAGAGTAAGTGCCCCCAATCTCCTCAGTCCATATATAAGCGTCACCTGTCCTTTCCACCAAAGGTACATGTTCAATCAGCCCACACATTTCTTGCCATAACCTTTTTTCCCCAGAGCTCAGGTTCCTTCTCCATCTAAAGCACCAAATCTATTTCCCATTTTCCCATTCCCCAATCTCCCGGATTGTTGCATTTTTCTGAAGAGAGAGGTGAAAGAGCTTTTGGAGATGCACTTTCAGTAGTGTCCCTCCACACCAAACATCCCTCCAGAAGTGAGTAGAATCACCACAGCCCAGCTTTAATGATAACCCTGCATCAAACCAACAATTAGTCTGGATGGGTGTGAATGAAGTCTTGAAAATGTCTTTCCACCAAGTAGAGTCTCTGGCTCTAACATCAAATGTCTCAATCTCCATCCTATTCCCGTATCTACTTCTGAGAACCCTGCTGCAGATGTCCATACCTCCTTGCATAAGCTTCCATCTTCATTTCCCCAAGAGACTTGTATTGAAGATAGTCCAGTTCTTGACCCCTAACCCGCCAAAGTCCTTTGGTTTACACACTTGATCCCACTTAACCCAAGCAATCTTTGAGTTCTCCTCTGACCCTCCCCATAAGAAGTTCTGCATAATCTTCGTAGCTTCTTTCAACACTCCTTTCGGTATGCGAAAGAAAGATAAGAAGAAAAGGGGCGAAGCTGACAAGACACTGTTCAAGAGACATACTCGTCCTCCAAACGAAAGGGACTTTTGCTTCCACGAGGTTAATTTCTTCCTCATCTTATTTAGTACCGGTTGCCAAAGACTAGCCCGTCTAGGGTTCCATCTGTAACACCCCAATTTCCGGGTGTCACTTTAGTAATTCAAAAATAAAATAAAGCGGAAAAGCAGGTATATTTTTTTTTTCGATATTTGTTTTAAGTAAATAAAAGACTTGACGAATTAAAGACTCAACCCAATCGCGATTAACAGCGACTAATATACAGTATAAGTACAGCCCTCGCTGCAACTAAAAACATCGTCACGATAGTCCTCAAGTGACGGAAAGTAACCTCAAATAACTGAAAGTAGTGCCCGCAGGCAAATAAGTGTGGCCCATAGTCAGAGTCATAAGTTGTATAGATACAGTAATCCAAGAAAGTAAGTCAGCCCAGAATGGCTTTCAAAAGACCTCCTACGTCCGACAAACTCCCTGTGATCCTCATGGAAGAGAACCACACAAAAAGCTAATAGTCGGGGACCTACCCTGCCCCAAAATAAGAAATGACAATCAGAGCTATGACAACGACACCTGATGTACTACACCCCTAACATCGACCCTCATCTGATCCTGCATGAAGTCCGGGTCCACGTCCAAAGCTCAGTAGTAGTCATTTCGCTCCGGGTCCTCCCCGAACGACGACCCATCTCGAATCGACTGTTGAACGTCTGGCAGCAGGCCGACCGCCCAAACACAAACATACAAACAAAGCCAATGTGCGAGGGTCAACTCATATAATATAATAGATAATACAAGCAACATGTGAAGAATAAGGGGGTATATATATATATATATGTTGTATATATACGTATAACTTATGTATTGCCTACCCTAAGGTATATACGTAACATATTTTATCAACGTCAAATCATCAAGATATATAACGATGTTTATCATCATCAAATCACAAATAACAATTGGATCTCCAACCCATCAACAAATATAGTTAGGTGCATGGCGTGCCAATGCAATGTCATGCTCAAAATATGATCCGGATAAAATGTCACCATCTCGATGGATGGGACAAGCCAAGCATCTCGCTCCGCTAAAGCATCTCGCTTTTATGAAGCATCTCGCTCCTGTGAAGCAGCACGCTCCTGTGAAGCATCTCGCTCCAATGAAGTCCGGTCTGAGATCGTCCTTCGGAAAGCAGCACACTTTCCAAGAAATGTATGCATGAATGCAATATGGTTAGCCAAACAACGAAACGTCCTCACCAAGGTACGCGTGTCTAGCTAGAGTACATTGTCTCTACAATACCCTAAGGTAAACAAAGAAGTGCTAGTCGCACTTGGTAACTTTCCTAGTCACTCTGGCTCACCGTCTCGATGGCCAACCAAACTGCTCAACGAGCAAAAGAATGCATCTTGCACTGAGTGACATTTCAAGTTACCCTGGCTCACCATCTCGATGGCCAAACAACTCATCAACGATTAGAGAGAATTCTGCACGCATTCTGTGACTTCTCGTCACAACAGCTCATCCTCTTGAAGACTGAACCTAATGCTCAAGGAGCAAGGAGTGTCATCCGCACTCAGTGACTGTCCCAGTCACAACGCTAGGATCGCCGACACTTCCCGTTTTCAAACTTATTTCAGATCCTAAGTCTTTTCCAAGAAATTGTTATTACTATTTGAATATGTTCTACCTTTGGTTAATGCATTATGAATTTCATTTATGAGGTCAAGTTTCGTTTCTCTTTTGTTCCAAAACTCTATAAGTAAAAAGATCCCAATAAACCCAATAATTCCCCGGGAAGGTCTCGATTCCTAAAACAATAAAGGCTCGAACCTTGGTTCGACCTATCAAACATTCCTAATACAAACCCGTCATTGCCATGACAAAGATAAGTGTAATCCACACTCCGAAAGTCGCATTAAATGCACGAATATAGTCAGCACAATTTAATCATAAACACAAATACATCAAGCTCTATTGAGTGATGAGACATTAATGCAGTGCTGCAAAACATAACCCTGTCATGTCCACTAGAAAGCGATAAGGCAGAAACCAGTAAACGGCCGAAGCCTCTCAGAAAACGGAGACACACGTCTCATATAAGTTCACTCGACCGAAGCCTCCAGAAAACATTTTCCAATTCAAGGCGATAAACAATATCCAAGCAATATTCAATATCAAGCAATATTCAAGTCGAAGTTATCGACGCCTACAATACAAATAGCTAGTAAGTAAGTTGCCCTAACCTCGAGTTGTTCCAGTCTCGCGGTGCAGGTCTCGCTCACAAGCTTGCTCAGTCAAGCCCAAGGTTTCCACAAACGAACCTTAGAGCAAACAAATCAAAAATCAATCAAATTAAGTCGATACAGTCGAAACAATCCTAACTAACGTTCGACAAAGCTCAAGAAGCTTCAGAGTACAACATTTAGGCACGAATGGAAGGGCTTCCCCCGAATGGATGAATTTTGACTCGATTCAAGTTTTGTACAAAAACACTTTATTCGCTAAAACGTGCATAACTCGAGCTACAGAACTCGGAATGACACGAACCCGGCGCCAAAATTTCGACAATCGAAAGAGCTACGCAATGGCTCAGGTCATAGAGACCCAAAAATTATTTTTGGACACGGTACCCAAGCAAATAGGTTTCGGCCACTATGGAAAATAAGGTTTTCGAACTTTTTTTTCGATCTAAATCAATTCCTAGGTATTCTTAGGTGATATCTAGGCCAGGGAAACTCTCAGAAAAATTATCGGGTCGAAAACTGTCGCAGGGGTATTTTGGTCAATATTTTTAGCTCGAAAACTCAAAATCAGAATTTCGAAAAACAAATTAGATGGGGTCGATCCTAACGACATTTATAACAATTAATCCTACTAAAGCTAAGCTCAGTCGAGAGTTTTTGATCAAAAAAGCGGAACCTCAGCATAAAAATGGGTTTTTGAGCAGAATTGAAACTCGGCGGCAATTCGGCGAGATTCAGCAGAAAACAACCGGATATTCATGCTCTAGAGCTCGTAGGCAATAAGTTTAGACACTAAAATCAGCTTATTTGGACAGTTTTACAAAAAGCTCAAAACTTTGAGCACAGAAAGACATAGAGAAAAGCGACAGAATTGACGATCAGAAGTAAGGAATTGCATCAGTACCTCGAGGCCTACGCGTAGCAACGAACGGAACGACGATCGGTCAAGAATTGGCAAAATCACTTTTCTTCCTTTTCCTCCTCTTGAAGCTACGGCCGTGTGTGTGTGTTGTGATTTTTTTTTTTGTTTTTTTTTCATTTTTCAAACTATATATAGGAAATGGAAAATGCGGAAAAATGAAAATTTCGCGATTCCGATTTTTCCTACTGATTCCAACGTATTTTAGACACGATGTTCTTCCCGCTGAATCTTCTAATTCTTCAAAGAAATATCAGTATGATTTTTGGTTTTCGAGGCTTGTTTTTAATGTTTACCGGCTTAAAATGCACTTTATGCACTTTATGGTTTTGAACTCGGATGCAGAAACTTCCTTCTGAAGAAAGATTTGGAACGTCGATTAGAGTGGGCGCACGCGGATGAAAACTTTATTTGAAGCTCCGAATAGAAAAAGTCTTCATCGTCCGTTGATTTTAGGGTTTCTGAACTATCAGAGATTCGGTTTCGGCAAACCTCCGAGTATCGGAATTTGACGTTCGTACATTCCAGGGTTTTGTATCGAAACGCTGGTTATGGAAAGGAATAAGAGAAAGTCTTATATTCCTCTAGAAGATTTTTGGAAAATTTCCTATAGTGTTCCAAAGGTGGAAGTTTTTTGGAAATTTTATTCCTATAGTGTTCCAAGGGTGGAACATAGTTTTCTTTCCTAAGGTTCTTGTCCTAGGTTTAATGCGAATATTAGTCGTGCTATAACTTTTATCGACTTTGATACAATCCTTAGCTTTTCCTGAACTTTCTCCTTCACAAATTGATTCCATTCAATAAGCACTGGTTCAGGTTTTTCCTTCACGTTACATCGATTTAATCGTTAAAAGAAATTTTATTCGATTTATTCCAACTTAAAAACTTGGGTCTCACACCATCCTATCGGGATACCTCGTCATTTGGCACCCAAATACCCACACAGCAACTCTTGAGGAAGTTTACCTTTAAACCGGAGGCTAGCTCGTAGCAGCGCAAAATGCATTTGAAAGATAGGACATTTTGTAAGGAATTCTCTCCCATAAGAAGAGTGTCGTCTGCAAATTGGAGCACCAGCATCTCCACCTCTCCATGACTCCCCAACTTGAAACCCTTAAGTTTTCCCGTTGCCATCGCATTCCACACTAATCCGGTTAGCCCTTCCGCCACTAGGAGACACAAGAAGGGTGTTAAAGGGTCTCCTTATCTAATACTCCGCTCCATATGGAATTCCTCTCCGAGGCTACCATTAACTAATACTGACACCGTGGCTGAAGTGAGGCAGTTGTCTATCCACCTAATCCATCACCCGCAAAAATTCATTCTCCGCATCATGTATTTCAGGATACCCCAATCAACTGTGTCATATGCTTTCTCAAAGTCCACTTTGAGGAGCATCGTGGGCTTCTTCTCACTTTTGGCCACATGGACAATCTCATTTGCCACTACGACTCCGTCTAGCATGCTACGCCCTCCCAAGAAAGCCGATTGTTTGTCATTAATCAACTTAGGAAGAATCCTTTTGATACGCCTTGCCAGAATTTTTGACACAATATTTTAAGAGAAATAGGTCGGAAGTCATTGAGTCCCTGTGGGGTGGTCACCTTAGGGATCAAGACTAAGAATGAGGTGTTACTTCCACGCGGCCAAACCCCATTGTTCCATAAATCCTCCACCACACGTTGAATGTCATCTTTCAACACCTCCCAGAGAGCTTTAATGAATTTAAAGTTGTTGTAGCCAGCCGGACCTAGGCTTTTGCTACTATCACAATCCCACACGACCTCTTTAATTTCATCCACGTCTACCCAAGCACACAAAGCCCGGTTGTCTTCTTCAGAGAGCACACTAAATGATATCCCATCTAGTGTAGGCCTCCTCAGGTTGGTTGGGTTCTGGAACTTTTCTTCAAAGACGGATTTCACATTATCTTTTATTCTGTCTACATCTTCCACCCAGCTCCCATCCAATACAAGTCCTACTAGAGAATCTGCTTTTCTCTTCCAGTTAGTTATTGAGTGGAAGTATCTAGTTTTCATGTCTCCTGCTCTGATCCACCTCGCCCTCGACTTTTGGAACAAAATAGACTCAGCCAATTTCGAGACCCGCAAAGGTTCTGCTGAAACCCTTTGCCTCTCGCTCCTCTCTTCATCATTTAGGTTCACAAGCTCAGCCTTTACTTCCAATTCATTCAATTTCTGTACTAGTCTTCTCTTAGAATCATTTACATCACCTAATACTTCAACGTTCCACCTTTTAAGGACAACTTACAGCAGCTTCAGTTTTTCTTTAAGAACAAAATTGCCCCACCCTCGTACATGTAGATCTGCCCAGCTCTTCTCCACTAAATTTTGAAACGAAGGGCTTTGAAACCAACAATTAAGCACGCGAAAAGGCTTCAGACCCCAATTCTAAGCAACATTCCGAAGCAAGAGAGGACAATTATCCGAAATATCCCTATTGAGCACCGTTTGTGAGCAGTTTGGCCAGCAGTTCAACCATTCAAGAGAAACAAGAAATCTGTCCAACCGGCTCATAGAAAGGCCATTGGGTCTAACCCACGTGAATTTCCTCCCCACTAGAGGTAAATCCAAGAGCTCCATGTAGTCAATAAACTGATTGACCTCAGCAATCTCAGCAGTGAAAGGAGAGGAATTTTCGGATACACCTTTCTTCTCATCTGTGCTTCTTACGGAATTGAAGTCCCCGACAACGCACCAACAAGGCACTGATGAACCGTTTCTGAATTCCAAAAGATCAGACCAAAGTCTTCTCTTGTCAACCAAATTACAGGGGGAGTAAATGTTTATGATTACACATTGTCTCCCCTCCTCTCCCCAAATTCCTGAAAGCCCTACAAATCCGTTACCAATTCTGTGATCCTGGAGTGTGAAAACTCGTTTCTGCCATATACAGAGCAGACCACCTTCCCTGTTGGTGGCTGGGCAGGCAACCCAATCAAAATCATTGTCCCCCCCATAGCAAACCGCACAGCCGAGAGTCAATGTTTTGAATCTTTGTCTCCTGGATGAGCAACATCTCCACTTGCTCCTTCACGACAACATCTCGAACATATCTCCATTTCACTCTGTTCGCCACCCCACTTATGTTAAAGCTGATAATCTTCATGGGATACCATCTGCATCCCCATCTCTATTGCCATTAATGAATTTAGACCAGCCCTTGTCTCCTTTTTCTAGTTCAATCAATTTTTCTACCAGCTCTTCCTCGCTCCCTGCATAAGCAGCCCCAAACTCTTTCCCCAATTCCCATAATTTCCGAGCCTCACGCTCCACATTATGGATCCAGAACCTACAACCCCAGCATCAAAAATAGAATCACAAGCTGAGAGCAATAGATGGCCTACCTGCCGCCGTGAAGATGCTGCCATTGAGGCAATCGACGTTGAGGGTTCAGAGCGGTGGTTCTTCTCCTTCCAGTTTTGCGGCAACTAACCACCTCCCTGCTCCCACCTTGCATCTCCAGTGGAAAATCAACAGCTTGGTTTGGACTAGGATCCACTTGATTTGAAGGAAGGTCAAGTGTCTTCAGGCGGATACTCTCTTCAACGGAAAGATGTCGCTCTCTGGCTCTGCTCTGTTCTTGGAACAGTTTTGTATTTTTGGGGTTGATATAACCCATCTTTCTTTTTATATATATATATATATACAATTCTCTTATAAGAAAAAAGTTAGCCGTGTGGTTTTCATTTCATCCATTATATAGAGCACATGCACATGGAGATGGAGATGAATTAGTGATTTCATCAGACTACAAATGCTGCATTACATGCCTATTTATAGGCTTACCTTCATCGACTTTTCATTACACAAGTCATCTTTTATGCATGCATGTTTCTACATATGTAATTGACTGTTTATACTTTATACCACGAGTTTGTCGATTTTATTGGTTCATATATAAGACATTAAAATATTCAGCAAATGAAATTAAGATCATGAAACGAGGGAAAAAATGTTTTCTTAAAAGAGAATTAGCTGGGTGCACAAACTCTGTGTATGCGTGTTTGGAATGTGGCAAGGAGGCTAAGAAGAAGGACGAAACAAAGCATGGACGAAATTGAGGATTAGGGTTCTCAATTTTCCTTTGGGGAAAAGTAGTTATGTGTAATTATTTTAATTGATTGGTTTATTGTGCAAATAGATTATTTAATATAATGAATATTATGAAAATATTAAATAAAATGAATAATGAAATAAGTTGGAATTATTAATACACATGCTCTAATATTACTGGGACACCTCATCAAATAGTGATTTAACCAAAGTTTTACATAGGGTAATTTAGACAACTCATTTTCCCCTTCTCTAATTATTATATTTATCTCGTTGCTTTCTAGAAGCATGTAGACTATGTGGTGTTATCTAGTGTTTGGATATTCTATAACCTCTTGTAGCAGCAGATTCTTGCACCGAGAGCTGAGTCGCATACTGCATACACAACCTTTTTGTATTTAGCTAGTGGAATAACAAACTCTGAGGGACATTATAAATGAGATTAAATTATGTTACGAAATTTTAACAATGTCGGAATTTTGGGATCAAATTTATTAAGTTTCTATTATAATAAAGATTGAGATTAATGAATTTAAAATTGTATCAATTTATTATCATTTTAGGATATATATCATCACTAACAAATTTGAAATATTCACGGGATAAAATATTTCAAAATTATTTGCTATCATCAAATAGTATATGTCAAAAAAAAAATTATTTATGACATGAACAAACTACTAATCTTAGTGAGATAATGCCACCAATAGAACTCGCTTGTTTTTTAGTTTAACTAGTGGAATTTTTTTTTTGAAATATAGTTTAACTAATGGAATTACCCATGCACATGTGACTTTTGTTTAATAAAATTGTTAATCTAAATGTTGTGTGACACTATGTTTTTTTTTTAATCTTTTGAGTAAATACATATTTACAATTGTACTCTTTAAATATATATGTTCTAAATAGTGAACATTGTGTTTTTTTTTAAGAAGTACAATGTGTTTTAATCTACCATCACTTTTATTCTTATTTAATTATGATATAATTTAAGATTTTTAAAATATAATTATTTTAGTCAACTTTTGAACTGCAAATCTTACTTTCTAAAGGGCATACATAAATGAACTGAAGAATAATGTCTTAAGTCTTGTAGTGGAAATTGAATGTCTGATGAAATGAAACGTTAGATTATTGTGTTAAGTTCTAGTGTTTGAAATTAAGTATTTTGTGCAGTTAAATTAAATCCTTGAATATAATTCGACTCCTTAGATTAAGTATGTGGCCATGATGTGTTGCACATAAACAATAATGCATTGCTTAAAACACAAAAGTCCTATATTAAGAAAATGAACCCAGAATGAGTTTGTTTTGCCGCTCTGTCTGGTTCTCTCTAAAAATGCACTTGATAAACAATTGTTTTTCATGAATAAATAATAGCAAGGAAAGAAAATATAGAGTAGAACATGAACTGCACATAAGACACTAATCCTGACTGTTCTGTCTCAAACCACTTCGACTTATTTATTGTCTGCTGCATCCTGATTATGCTTTCACCTACATAAAATCACACCAATATAATTAAGTTAATTTTATAGTAATAATTTAGTAAAAAGAAAAACTAATACTATGTTCGTTGAATGCTATAGTACTATAATACAATGAAGAACACAAGTTATAGACTTACTGTTGTTCATCCTTATTGAAAGCTATTAAACTCATAGCTCATGCTTGAGAAAGCAGAACATACAACCCACCTAAACCCCCAGGGAAAAGAAATTACATGTTAGAATTAGTGGAATACCATGTAAATGTTTATAGTACAAATTATAAATAAATATGTTGTGTTAAATGTTTATAGTACAAATTATAGTCCAAAAACTGTACCTTATGGAGTTATATTGTCAAACACTTCTTCATACACAACATTAATTGTTGTGTTAGAAGGAAGATCGTCGTGGTTTTCTATGAGGATCTTAGCCCTTTTTTGCATTTTACTCTTGATAGCGCAACATATAATTGTCTGGGCTGAAAACTGGTCTTGGAAGCCCCTCATTCATCAATTTTAAACAAAAGATAGTGTTGTTAGCACTAATTTTAAGAAGATAAAACTAACATGAAATTTCTGAGTAGGATTATATATCCGGCCACATATAAGGAAAAAGTTTGATTCACACATCAATCTCACCCATACTTTGAGAGAAATGAAAAAAAAGACTTATGATACATGATGTAATAGAAAAATAAGAGAGATAAGAAGATTAAGTAAGTGAAAATTAGGTGGAAGAGAATAAAATGTTCAAATGGATTAAAGCTCCACATATTTAAAGAAGATAAAACATAGTACGGGTGTGAATTGTGAACCTCGCAATAGTCAATAATAGCAAAATCATATACTCACACGTAGATGTTTGTGAATCTTTTCATTTTGATGAGATCTTCTCCGGCCATCATTCATCATTCTCACTTCCCTTGATAAATTAAAGTAAAAATTACAAAAAGTTGGAATCATTTCAAAATTTATATCCAAAAAACATGAACGGTATAATACCTTTTTTTAATTTAATGGAAATGCACCGTCAGTGTAGGTAATTTTTACACAGACAACTAATAATAGGTTGTCAAATTAGAAAATAAGCGTTTAATTTAATTAAAATAAAAAATTATAAATGTATTTAAATACGTGTCATTCAGTTATTGGACGTCTGCGTAAAAATGTTTTACACCGACAGTGCACAACCATTAAACTCTTACATACAAAAAAATTGAATGAAATAAACCACAAGATTAACCAATAATAGCAACAACAAAAAAAAATTGGACAAATAGTCCTCCAAGAGCTTGAAAAAGGTCTGTAGAAAACATTAGACCATTTTAGGAAAAAATCATAAGTAACCAAACCACGGTTGCAAAGTTTTTCTTTTTTTTTTATAGACAAATGTTAGTGGTTAGTTGTTAGTAAGTTAGAAAATTCCTTCAAATTTTCCTTCCAGGATTCGAACCCTGAATCTTCCCCTCCCCAACCCTTATGTGCCCTAGCTCTTACCACTTGAGCGGGTTTCTATTCAAATTTTATTTTTTCCAATAATTATGGAAAACATTGTCAAATTTAATTTAATAATTGATTAGTCAAATTTGTATTATTTCGTGAAAATATATACTTTTTTGTATAATATGTATTTTAAAGAAATATCCATATTAAGGAATCAAATTAGTTTTTTACATATATGTTTTTTTTTAATATGTAGAATTTTTTTTAAGGAATCAAATCTATATATATTAGAGGCTTAATTGCAGTTTTGATCCCTGATGTATTGTGATTGTGCGATTTGGGTCCCTTATGTTCTAAACGAGCGATTTTAATCCCTCATCTTCCATTTTGTGAAAATTGGGCCCCTCCGTCAAGTTGACATCCAAAATTAAACGGAAATTGCTGACTCATTACTATTTACACCATCTTAACCTATCTTTGCTAATTACACCACTTTAATAACACATCAGTAAATTCTTTCAAAAAAAAAAATAACACATTAGTAAATAAAAATGAAAACAAATAAAACAACTTAATTAAAAAACCAAATTAAAATCAGAATAGAACAAAATATAACTTAAAAAAAGTCCAAATCAATTCATCTTCTTCCTTGGTTTAAAAAAAAAAAAAAACTTCTTCCCCAACGTTCTGCATTCTGCATCCCTTCACCATAGCCATAGCCACAACCACCAAGCTCTACCATACACAGTCAACGCCAAACCACCACCACTTTCTTGTCAACCCACTGTCTTCTTCTCCCTCATATCTGAACCTGCTCCTCTCCATAACAAAACCCACATCCACAAAATCCACATTAACTATTTCTGATGAGGAAAAGAAAAATAGAACTCAAGAGAGAGAGAACCGAATATCATGGAAGGGAAGGGAAGATTGGAGATGATGACGAAGAGGATTGGCAAGGCGGCTCCTCCTGGTGCTCGCGGCGGTTTCCGCGACAGCGATTGAGGCGGCAAGGAGCGGCGGCGCAGTGGAGATGGAGCGGCGGTTTCCCTGGCGCAGCGGCATCAACGAAGGAAGCTTCACAACAGTCGGACTTGACATAGACCTTCGATGGGGAGATCGGGGAGGACGACGATTGTTGCAGCGTTTGTAGTGATTGTGACCGCGGTGGAGCTCAGGGGCTGGGCAACAGAGGACGACGACAAGGTTCAGGGAGAGTTTCCGGCTATGTCTGCAAGGAATTTCTATGTTTCTGGAATTTTACCTTTTCCCCTCTTTTTGGGTTCCCTGCAGAGATTTTTATTGATGTTGTTCACTTGTTCTTGATGAAGTTATTGATCTGTTAAAGAAAATAACTTGAAGATTCAATTTTTGTTTGTTTCTGGAATTGATGTTAATTTGAAACCCTTTATGGGTTGTTTTACTTTGAAGCAGGGAGAAAATGGTTGATTCATCCCGTTTTCTAGATAATTTGGGTTTGATTCAATATATGTGGGCTTTAATTTACTGTGTAAGATTTGATTTCAAATTCATGGTATTGGATGAAGAGGGAAGAAGAAGAAGGGAGGCGAGGTGGTGCTGTGTAAAGGGTTGAAGAAGATAAAAAGTTAAAAAAAAATAATAAATTAAAAGAAAAAAGAAATATTTTTAAAGGAAAAGAAAATTATGTGACATGTCATCCTAGTGGCGTGCAACGTCAGGGCCACGTCAGTTAAAGAGGCCACATCAACAACTTCCGTTTAATTTTGGAAGGCAACTTAACGTAGGGGCCCAATTTTCACAAATTGGAAGATGAGGGATTAAATTCGCTCGTTTTGAACATAAGGGACCCAAATCGCACAATGACAATACATCAGGGATCAAAAATGCATTTAAGCCTATATTAGAAAAGAACAACTTCTAGCATGACGTGTCGCTCTCACAGGCCAAGTTAGTGACGTGTCGCTCCCAGATTAATTTTCACATAATATTTTACATGTAAGCTCTTTCTCCTTGGCCCCACTTGCCACATGTGCCCTGATTTTTACTTACCTTATTTCTCCTTAATAAAAAAATACATTTTTAAATTTTAGATTTGATTAGGATTTAGGTTTTTTATTTCTTGATTTTATCTTAATTTATTTTTGATTTATTTTTAGAGTATTAATTAATTTTTATGCTATTTTTATTGAATTTTCGGATTTTTAATTAATTCCGGATTTTATGAGTTTTTATTGTGATTTGCTAGATTTTGATAGTTTTTATCTATTTTTATTTAGTACATTTTTAAATTTTAGATTTGATTAGGGTTTATGTTGTTTATTTTTGTATTTTATCTTAATTTATATTATTATTTATTTTTAGAGTATTAATTATTTTTTATGGTATTTTTATTGAATTTTCGGATTTTTAATTAATTTCGGATTTTATGAGTATTTATTGTGATTTGCTAGATTTTGATAGTTTTTATCTATATTTATTTAGAACATTTTTAAATTTTATATTTTATATATATTAGAAAAGAACAATTTCTAGCATGACGTGTCGCTCTCACAGGCCAAGTTAGTGACGTGTCGCTCCCAGATTAATTCTCACATAATATTTTACATGTAAGCTCTTTCTCCTTGGCCCCACTTGCCACATGTGCCCTGATTTTTACTTACCTTATTTCTCCTTAATAAAAAAATACATTTTTAAATTTTAGATTTGATTAGGATTTAGGTTTTTTATTTCTTGATTTTATCTTAATTTATTTTTGATTTATTTTTAGAGTATTAATTAATTTTTATGGTATTTTTATTGAATTTTTGGATTTTTAATTAATTCCGGATTTTATGAGTTTTTATTGTGATTTGCTAGATTTTGATAGTTTTTATCTATTTTTATTTAGTACATTTTTAAATTTTAGATTTGATTAGGGTTTATGTTGTTTATTTTTGTATTTTATCTTAATTTATATTATTATTTATTTTTAGAGTATTAATGATTTTTTATGGTATTTTTATTGAATTTTCGGATTTTTAATTAATTTCGGATTTTATGAGTTTTTATTGTGATTTGCTAGATTTTGATAGTTTTTATCTATATTTATTTGGTACATTTTTTAATTTTAGATTTGATTAGGTTTTATGTTGTTTATTTCATGATTTTATCTTAATATAAAATCTGTGATAAGTGATTTAAATCAATAATACATCCCATCAGCAAAAACCCTCTTAAAACCCTGCCTACCTCCACTATCTCCTCCATGGAATTCATCTCCTCCATGCAATTTTCATCTCATCTCTCCACTGAACGGAACCACCCCCACAAAATCGTCTCATCTCTCAACGGAACCACTTTGCCATCGACTTGCAATCGCATTCCTCGGATTTGCTGCCTTGGACTGATTGGGAAGGTTGCAGATGGAGGTTTCAAATTATTTTCTTCCTTTGCTTGCATAATATGTTATGGTTTTTTTCAATTTTATTTTACTTTACCTTTAACTTTCATTCACTCATGTTTGACTTCAAGGTCAATTTCGTTCATCACTTGCCATGCTAATTTCAAATTCTTTTCTTCAGGTTTTTTTTATAGATATTCCACCAAAAGAGATTCTTTGGAAGCCATGGATGGTGAGTCCATTTTATATTCTATATGGAATTTTGCAATATTTTGATTTGTTTTTTATGTTTTATGATTCTCCTTTGTATGTAATTGGACTGGGCGAGCCCCTAGGGGGGCAACGCCCAGCATGTATCCCGCCCTGAGGCGGGGCCCTGGCCTTCAGATGGGCCTTGACCTCGGAGGCCCAATTGGCCCAATAGGTAGTACCCAAGCTCTATAAATAGGAGGTAGTTATCAAGTGTAAGGGACTTTTGGCTCATTTGATAAAATAACACATGAAATTCAGCATTCTCTCTCTTACTCTCTCTCCCTAGCACAATCTCTCTACCCTTTGGTACTATACCTTCCCTCAATGTTCATTCCCAGAACATTTGGCGCCGTCTGTGGGGAATCGAAAACTTTCTACTCCCATTCACGTGGATTGATTGTGCATGAAGTTACCTCTGATTGTGATTAGGCAATTCTCTGGTTTTCTGATTTTGATTCTGTGACTAGTGTTGGTTCTCCGATCGAGTTTGCATCGTTTCTGGTTTGGATGGAGACTCGACGCAGGAGGCAGCATCATTCACCAATGCGACAGCGGATTTCGCCGCCTCGGCGGCCTCATCGTGTGGACCTGGATTCTCCGGTACGAACGACAGGAGTACAGTCGCCTTCTCCTCTTCCATCACCACCACCTCCTCCATCGCCTTCACAGGTGGGATCTCTGGAGCGTTCACCAGAGAATTCACCTGCTCCGGAGCAACAGCCGGCGGTGACACAGGAGCAATGGCGCCATTTGATGCGCAGTATTGGCAACATCCAGCAGCGGAATGAGCATCTACAGGCTCAGTTAGATTTCTACCGCCGCGAGCAGCGAGATGATGGAAGCAGAGAAGCGGACTCCGTGGCTGAGTTCCGTCCGTTCTCGGAAGATGTTGAGAATGTGGTGATTCCTGATAACATGAAAACGTTAGTTCTGGATTCTTACAGCGGAGATTCCGATCCGAAAGATCATCTTCTGTATTTTAATACGAAGATGGTGATAATTGCGGCGTCAGATGCGGTGAAGTGCAGGATGTTTCCATCGACGTTCAAATCGACGGCGATGGCGTGGTTCACAACTTTGCCGCGTGGATCGATTTCAAATTTCAGAGACTTCTCATCCAAGTTTCTAGTGCAATTCTCGGCAAATAAGAATCAGCCGGTGACAATCAATGACCTATACAATATTCGCCAGCAGGAAGGGGAGTCACTGAAAGAGTACATGGCGAGGTATAGCGCGGCGTCGGTAAAGGTAGAGGACGAGGAGCCTCGAGCTTGTGCTTTAGCATTTAAAAACGGTTTGCTGCCGGGAGGGTTGAACAGCAAATTGACACGTAAGCCGGCGCGCTCGATGGGAGAGATGCGTGCTCGTGCCAGCACTTATATTCTCGACGAGGAGGACGACGCTTTCAAAAGAAAGCGCGCGAAGTTGGAAAAGGGCGACACGTCGCCCAAGCGCGTGAAAAAAGATAGGAGCGGCGAAGATAAGGGGGAAGGCGAACAGCAGAGGCCGGGTAAGGGGAAGTCGGTATTCAAACCGACCAAGGAACAGTTGTATCCACGGCGCGATGATTATGAACAACGTCGGCCTTGGCAATCTAAGTCTCATCGCCAGCGGGAGGAAACTGATATGGTGATGAACACAGATGTATCGGATACGCTCCGAGGGGCAAGCGACGCAAATCTAGTGGATGAGCCGGAGGCCCCAAAGTATCAGCCACGGGACGCCAATCCCAAGAAGTGGTGCGAGTTCCACCAGTCCGCCGGGCATGATACGGATGACTGTTGGACTTTGCAGCGGGAGATTGACAAGTTGATTCGGGCGGGATATCAAGGAAATCGTCAAGGCCAGTGGCGCAATGGAGGCGATCAAAACAAAGCGCACAAGCGGGAAGAGGAGCGAGCGGACACTAAGGGCAAGAAAAAACAAGAATCAGCGGCTATCGCCACAAAAGGGGCTGATGACACGTTCGCTCGACACTCAGGACCGCCCGTCGGGACCATCAACACCATCGCCGGGGGATTTGGCGGCGGTGGCGACACTCACGCGGCGCGTAAACGCCATGTTCGTGCCGTAAATTCCGTTCATGAGGTCGCTTTTGGATTCGTACACCCTGACATAACAATCTCGATGGCGGACTTTGAGGGGATAAAGCCTCATAAGGACGACCCGATTGTGGTGCAGTTAAGGATGAACAGTTTCAACATTAGAAGGGTACTCCTGGATCAGGGTAGTTCGGCTGATATTATCTATGGTGATGCATTTGACAAGTTGGGACTAACTGACAATGATCTAACTCCATACGCGGGAACCTTGGTAGGTTTCGCGGGGGAGCGAGTAATGGTGCGGGGATACATTGATCTAGACACAATATTTGGGGAAGACGAGTGTGCTAGGGTTTTGAAGGTAAGGTATCTGGTTCTCCAGGTGGTAGCGTCCTACAATGTCATCATTGGGCGAAATACGTTGAATCGCCTTTGTGCTGTAATTTCGACAGCCCACTTGGCGGTCAAGTATCCGCTAAGCAGTGGAAAGGTGGAAAAGCTGAAAGTGGACCAGAAGATGGCGAGGGAGTGTTACAATAATTGCCTTAACTTGTACGGCAAGAAGAGTGCGTTGGTTGGTCATAGATGTTATGAAATCGAAGCTTCGGATGAAAATCTCGATTAGGAGGTGAGCAAATTCTGGCGAGCACGTTTGCTTTGGCGAGCTAGTGTTGTTGGCGATGGAGTTCGACGGCGAGAGAATGTCGTTGGCGTTGGAATCTAGCAAGCACGTTTTACCCCGGCGGCGGAATTCTGGTGGGCACGTTTTATTTTGGCCATGGAAGTTTGGCGGGTAAAGCGTTGCTATGGTTAAGATCGCTGGCCAACAAATTTTTCCAATTCCTTCAAACTTTTCCTCCGTCTTTCATTTGATTCCCTTCTCAGTTGTTGTATTTCCTAATTTTCTTATTTTGAAGTTGGTATTAAAAGTTATATTGTCTTCACTGGTTTTGATTCAGATAGAGAGGAGCAAATCGGATCAAAGAGAAAGAGCGGGTGAATTGGGGCACACCATTAAAGTTTTGTGAGACTTGGAAGACTTCCATAAGCGGTTTGTTATTGGGTGGGACAAGCTCCTGATGGCGCGATTTAGTTACAAAGTGAAACAAGTTTCACGATGAACTAAATTAGCCCCGGAAAAGCCCACGTAACAACCGGATTCATTGGCGATGTGTGGGGTACAAATTGCCCATTCTACTGAGCACCGCTTTGGTAATCCAACTGGCCATTGGAACCCAAAGCACTTTGCGTCCCGAAATGGGACGATCACACCAAGGGTGGCGACCTACCGCTAGGGTGGTGACCTCATGCCAAAGGGTGGCGACCAAACGCTATGGGTGGCGACCTGTAAGACTCAGTTTAGACACACAAAAGTCGCCAAAAGGGTGGCGACCTCACGCTAAGGGTGGCGACCTACCGCAAGAGGGTCGCGACCTACCGCAAGAGGGTTGCGACCTACCGCTAAAGGGTCGCGACCTACCGCCAAAAATGAGGGTAGCGACCTACCGCAAAAGGGTGGCGACCTACCGCAAGAGGGTCGCGACCTACCGCAAGAGGGTTGCGACCTACCGCCAAAAATGAGGGTAGCGACCTACCGCAAAATAGTGGCGAGCAAGTCAAACTAATTTCTTATAAGGCTAAAGCAAGATGGTGAGGACGATGCGGCGGCGACTTCAGCTTGAAGACACATTGTGCTCTCATGCTTCGAGCTCGGTGTCTTGTGGACTGGTTGAGTCCCTTCGCCATATTAGGGGGCTCGCCCAGGAAGCAACTTGATCCATGAAGATGCTACGAGGGGCGGATGCGGGGGAGATTGGCGGGAGACCATGTCATCAGGCGAGCCAGCTTCTATTCAGCGAGTCACGTCATATAAAGCGGGCCACCACGACTCCTTAATCTTGTAGGCGTTTGTACACCATCTTTCTAGGTCCCGCGTCAATCGGAGATTCATGTATTTGCGTATTTCCTTGCGCTATTGGCGGTTTGTGTTTCATTTGCGCCATGTCGGCGACCTACACGCTTTATACATCCTTTGTTGATCCCGCCAAGTGGCGTGGCTAGGTGATCTTCTAGGCGGGGAAGCTATTGCAACTAGAAACTTGGGAATAGTTCCTGCGCGTTGGTCGAAACCGCCAGCCGAGGAACGCCGTACCAAGTGGAAAGTTGCAACGGGCGACTTGCTAGGGGAATCACAAGGGGACAGAGATTGACGGTCACAGTTTGGAGACACACTTCGCTCTCCTGCTTCGAGCTTGTGGACTTGCGGACCAAGGGCGCTCGCCCTTCATTTTTTGGCTGTCAAACCCAATTGTTATTGTTTGTGGGAAAGCGCGAAAAGCCTCGCCATTATAAAGATCAAACACCATCGCCTGGCAGGTGACACCAACAACAAAGTTCAGTCGCTCGCCGGGGTTACCGCCAGTCGGTGATTGAATGATCAGCACATGACCCATGCCTGCCACCTTTTCCGCCGGCGAACGATCATACACCTGCTCCAACTTATCGCCAATACGAAGTAATCGTTCTCGCCGCTTGTGGACTAGTGGACTTGCCAGCTCGGGTTGCTCGTCAAGTCAGTGGACTGGGTAACTGAAAATGCAAGTTTCCTTTTGCTCAAGCCATGTTGGCAGTGCAGATTCTGGTGTACTGTAAGACATATGTAAAAGCATTTAAAAGACACCCTTAGCTCTCGTACCTCGAGCTCGGTGTCTTGTGGACTAGTGGACTGGGCGAGCCCCTAGGGGGGCAACGCCCAGCATGTATCCCGCCCTGAGGCGGGGCCCTGGCCTTCAGATGGGCCTTGACCTCGGAGGCCCAATTGGCCCAATAGGTAGTACCCAAGCTCTATAAATAGGAGGTAGTTATCAAGTGTAAGGGACTTTTGGCTCATTTGATAAAATAACACATGAAATTCAGCATTCTCTCTCTTACTCTCTCTCCCTAGCACAATCTCTCTACCCTTTGGTACTATACCTTCCCTCAATGTTCATTCCCAGAACAGTAATTTTACAGGAAATATTTTATTCTATTTTAGAGTTATTTTTAGAGTATAAATCAATTAGGATTTAGGTTGTTTATTTTTATCTTAAATTAATTAATACTCTAAAAAAAATCCGAATTTTTATCGTATTTTTATTAAATATTTTTTAAAGATTTTGTTTTGTTTTTATTGTCAATTTGTTAGATAGTCTCTCTTATGTTGTGCTATTTTATCTTGAAACCTGAATTTTAAAAGATTTTTCCTAATTATCTAAGATTTAAATAAATTATATTTTGAAAGAAGATTTACTACTACTCCTTACTAAATTTATAATGATGGCTTCGACTCCCCTCTTTGTCACGTTCCATGACTCAATTGGAGAGCTGGCCGGAAAAAGTGGTGAGCATTCTCCCTTTTCCTCTTCAAATTCCTTCTTTGCATAGTTTTGTTTATGTCTAATCTTATTTTGACTCGGGTTATAGGTGATGGTTCCGCCAATC
Source organism: Lotus japonicus (assembly GCF_012489685.1). Taxonomy (NCBI): domain Eukaryota; kingdom Viridiplantae; phylum Streptophyta; class Magnoliopsida; order Fabales; family Fabaceae; genus Lotus; species Lotus japonicus. Next base: position 17,735,243 of record NC_080041.1, on the reverse strand, counting down.
TACCTACGCGTGTTGCTCCAAAATTAGTTTCTTGATATAATATTGTAGGTTGAAATGATTTTCTTGATCTAAGACATATTATGATTTGTTTTCTCAGACTATGCTAAGGAATGAAGAATGCAGGAGATTTCAAAAAAAAATTAGAGAAGAATTGTTGAAGTACATTAAAGGCTCGATATAGAGTTTGGGAAAGAAAAGCATGTGGCTTAATTCTTTTAATTTCTGAGGTAGGAGAATGAATCCTTTTAGTTAAAAGTTCTTTATGTCTAGCATTTGATTCATAAGATTAATGTATTGGTTTGAAGCTACTTATGTGTCTGTTTTTAATTTTATTCTTTATGTGTTTTGGTTGGTTCAATTAGGCTAATTTGAATCAAATGCCTTAAAGAAATCAAGGCACTACTTGAAATAAGGTATGAGAAGCTAGAAGAAGGAAATGAGTTGTAGGCAGGAGAATAGAGAGACAGAGAGAGAGAGGAGGGTGATTGCACACAAAGAATGCTAATGAAGTGGATATGTTACTTTCAAACAAAAGCTATATTGGATAAGATTTGAAAAATAATTTAAAGAAATTTTAAAATTATTTTCCAAGAACTCCTATGCCATTTTGTTATAGCCTTGCTAAACTATTCAACTAGGTTCTCTAATGCTTTGTTTGATATGGTAGTGAAAGAGAAGAGAGAAATAGAGGAGAGAGAGATAAAAGTTAGTGTGTTTGATTGGCAAGGGATGAGAGATAAAGGGGGCAGATTTTGTGGGTCCAATGTATTTTTTCAATCTTCTCATTTTGAGTAGACATAGAACAAAGTTTGATCAATTTTTTTAGCTTTCCAATTGTAATCTTATTAATTTTTTTTGGTTATTGGGAGGGAGTAATCTTATTAATTTATTAAGCCTATCATTGTTTTTATATTTTGATATTTTTATTTTTATTTAAATGTCGATTCATGACAAACTAATTCCCTATCTTATTCTCTATTTAACCCAACGATGGGAGAGAATCTACGCCATTCTTTCTCTACTATCACAGCTCTCATACAAACAACTTATATAATTTACTCTATACCACACGTATTTCTCTATACTCATCACATTTTGTTATATTTTTTATTAATGTCAACTCCAACAATCAATTTGCCGTGCAACGCACGGGTAAAAAACACTAGGGGATAAACAAGGGGTAGTTTCAAACTCCAAGCGCAATGTTGTCTACCAAGAAGTTTTTGAGAACATATGAGTGGTTAGTTTAACTTTTTATCTTAATAGTTTTTTTAATACAAACTGACTTCTAAGTGACCTAACTTTATTTCATTGTTAACATGATGTCTATGACATCTTATAAGTTGATGAACATCTGATGCAAAAATATTATTGTCGGTTTAAGGTTCGTTCTATTTACCCTTACAATGAAATAATTCTTTATTGATTAAAACAAGTATGTACAAAGTCTGATATATATCTTAAATTTTGTAGGCACCCTGCAATATTGGCTCAAACATGGATGACTTGAAATAAAAAAAATGAGGTCATGCTTTATGATTTATCTTTCACAATTCAGATTTGTGCTACTATCACGTTCTCTTTTTTTCATGATTAATATGTATTTATCATCTACTTTATTGGTGATTCTTTTTTGTCCACTTTCCTTAGTATTTCAGACTCTTCTATTTCATCTATTGTTTAATAATCACTTTTTTTTTTAAATTAAATATGTAACAGAATCACAGTTGTTATCTAATGTATTGACACGTTGAATTTTTAGAAAAAGAATCACGTGCTATTTCTTCCATTTTCAAAAAAATAATAATTTTTTAATGAATGTACTAAGGGTGGAATCACGTTGTGGTAATAGGACAGTCATCACCTTAGACACAAAATTGTTACTTGATATACTATAAAAGATCATAAACTCCCTATATATTTCGGCTCTTCTCCTTTAGAAGACAAATTTCAAGTAGGCGAATCAATATATATTTCTTACACATTTTATTATTATATGCAACTAAAGTAGTGTTGACAAACTACTAATAAAAAAGTCAAAGTTTTTTTTTGAAAGATATATATATATATATATATATATATATATATATATATATATATAATATCAAAAGGCTTGAGAGCAAACTCTTAAGCAGGAAATACAAACCAACCAACACCGGCGGAAAAAACCCGAAAGTACACCCAAAGATCGAGCCAGACAAAAACCAAACAGAAGAAACTCAAAGACAGAAAGATAGGAAAACCTAGAAAGTGCCAGAAAGAAAACAGGACAGAGCAAACAAACCAAAAAAAAAATTCTTATATATTTCATAAATTTTGTAGGTACCTTGCAATATTGACTCAAACTTGGATGACTTGGTATAAACACAAAATGATGTCATACTTTATGATTTATCTTTTACAATCCTGATTAGTGTTACTATCACATCCTTTTTTTCCATAATATGTGTTTATCGTTTGCTTTATTGGTGATTCCTTATATCTATTATTTGTGTCATTGTTTTCATGTTCATGAAGAATGTGAAACGATTTCATCTTGATCTCAATCAGGCTTAGATGACAAGTCTTTTGGTCCACTTTGCTTAGCATTTGAGACCCTTCTATTTCATATGTTGTTTAATATATTTTAAATAATCAAATAATTGATTGATGTATGAAATACGATAGACATATTCCCCGTGCAACGCGCGGGTAAAAAAACACTAGAATTTCCCCTTCTATATTGATTTATGAAATTTATAAGATTTTGTTTCTCTGATAAATGAGAATCCATTGAGTAAGATGATTTGCATTTAAGTCTACTCTGAAACCTAAAAGCGGTTGTTGTTTGTATTTGCGTATAATTTTCAATTGTATGTTTTAATTTTAAAGTACTATAATGCTATCTACGTGAGATTTTGTTTTATATAAAAGTATCATTATACTTTTTTTATACAATCATTATATTCTAAACTAATTAATTGATATTATTTTAATAGAATAAATTTAATATAATTAACTTTAGTATTATTTTCAAAATTTTAAGAGTGTATATTTATATAAGTATATAACTATAATAATTTGATAATAAGAAAAGTAAGAGGAATACAAAATATTAATACATATGTACTATAAAATTATGACCTGAATTTATTAGTGCTAACAAATTAGAGTTACGAGATCTCACGGGGACAAACATTTTACATGAAAATGAAAATTTGTACGAGTTAAAAAAAAAATTCATTTTCTATAACTTAAGTGTATTTTTAATAATTTAAAAAATAATTATATATTTATGTATTGTTATATATCTAAAACACAAAAGCATTACCCTTTATGCAACACGAGTATACATCTTCACAAACAAAATTCAGTTATACCTCACATATGCAAAAATTAAAGTTTTTGATTTATTAACTTCTGTGTTTTTCAAAATTTGTACTCTTTAAATATCTACATCTTTATTATGATTATTCTTACATTCTTAGCATCTTAAATATTTATAATTTAAAATATGAATCGATGTATCAAATATAATAGACATATTCCCCGTGCAACGCGCGGGTAAAAAAGCACTAGTTAGTTTTAATATATGTTTTTTTATATATGCTTTTCTTTCTTTGCATGGATTTGTTTTTTTGGCTTAATTCTGTAACATCAAGTTCGTAATTCTGTAACATCCCGTATTTCCACCTACTTAGAAGATATGCACGTCAAGTTAGACTTAGGTAATCGACGAGCGAACGAGCCAAGCCGATAGCCAAATAATTCGATACCTACGAAATACTTTATTCTTCGATCACTTAAATTGATCTTAAATGATCCGATATAATTTGTTCACCTTATTTATTCATGTGACCAACCATTTAATTACCTCCATGACATAAAAAGGGCATCCAAAGACTATGACATCATTATCAATAGTCAAGCATTATAACTTGGTATCACATGTGCATGATAATACACCATGGAATCATCCAAGCTTTTCTTATTCAGCATCATTAATTCCTCTTCACATCATCATTACCTTCTCAAGCCAATAAGAGATGACATTTCCACATCCATGCATTATGATGCATAGTACATGACCATTCATCATGGAAAATCATTGGAATTCTTTTTCTGAATCCTTATGCCACACGTACAACTCACCTCCTCACCATAAACATCAACCAATCATTTAATTCTCCAACATCATTACTTTCACAAAACAATAAAATAGTCATCATGACAAATAGAAAAATTACTATTTACCATCATCATTATGCCCAAGTAAAACCAAAACATTTCTTCAGCTTAATCATTACATAGCCAGCTCATAAATGAGTTTCAGAACATCCTAGAAGCTGAATGCTAATTACCATGCATGAAACTCCATTGGTGAGACAACATGCTTAAGGAGATAATCTTGATTTCTTCCCTAGTCACTCCAGCTCTATAAATTCGTGCCTTCTGAAGCCCCTGGGGTCCTAGGACACTAAACTTAGACTCAGAAACGTGAGAGACAGAATGAGAAGCTCTCAGCCCCTCTCTAATTCAAGATTTAAGCTCCAAAACTTCATATATTCGAATCTCCCTTTCCTCTCATCCAAATCACTCCAAATTTGTCCCTATGTGTTTCTGGAAGTTCATAGAGTATTTATTGTCGCAATTTGAAGAGTTCTGGGCAAGAAATCGTGAAGAACAAGAACCTGCAAGTTCTCCGGCGAGTCTACCCAGATTTCGGCGAGGTTGAGCGACCTGCAACTCGCATTTTCTCCTTCCTCCGATCGACCCACTGCACGAAACCACCACCATTATCTTCCTGGAAGCGAGCAGGATCTGCACATGGTACCAGATCGCTCAAAACCCGTGGAAAACGCAGCTCCGATCATCTTCTCCGGCGAGCTCTCTCGCCGGAAAAATCGTGAAACTCCATTCTGGTTCGTTCTGACCTTCCCCGACGTATTTGTAAGCTCTATTTTGGCATGTAGGACATGAACAACGTAGTTTTAGGCTCTGGAAGTATCATTTTCGAACTGAACTAAGTGATGAACATATAGATTAAATTTGTTGAGCTTTAGGCTATTCTGTGCGTTGAAACTGATTTCTAACAGGTTCTGGAACCCTTATAAGACTTTCAGATGCTTAGGAAAGGAAGAAAATTACCTGAGAGAAGAGAAACCAAGTTTCTCCTTCTCGGCCTCCATGGCCATCACCTCCATGGTGGATTTCTTCCACTGTTCTGGTCATGCACGAACAGAATAGGTGATTCAGATAACCTTAGAATAATTCAGGGTCTGAAACGGAGGAAAAGAACTAAAGTTTTAGATTGTGGTAGTGAAAATGCATTCTTAAAGATTAATACCTTAATCATGTTAGGATAATTGAGAAAATGTTTAGTTAATAGACTAGAATAGTTTTAATATTGTTAAGATCATAATCAGATTTATAATGAGGAAGAAAAATGCTAATGGTAGCTAATCTTGATTAATTAAGACTAATATAGCTAATTAGTGGTTGATGGGACTTAATTAAGTTAATGGATGATAATTAGTGGTAAAATCGTAATCATGTGAGGACTAAATCAGATTAGTGAGAGATAATTAAATGATGATGGCATTTGGTAGGAAATAATTAAGTGGAGATTTGTAGTATGCTTAATTAGGATTGTTAGAGGATTAATTAAGGAAAATGACTAATGTTAGTGTGAGATTAATTTGTTAAGCTAAGTGTTAATGAAGTTGTGGTTAGATGACGAAGTAAGTAAGAAAGTAATTAGGGAAATGGTAACTTAAGCATACCATAATCATTAATTGAAATAGAATAGTTTGGTACAAGTCAAATGAATTAGGATATAACAACTAGTTTGTGTAATGATAATGTAACCTAAATGTAGTTATCTATGCTAATCAGAAGTTTACTAGAGTCTTTAAGAACATAATTCAACCTAGATGACTAAGAATAATAAGTGGACTTAATAAGGTGTCTATGTGAAGTAGTTAAAGGAACCTTATGATAATAACCTAAAGTAGATCATTAATGAGAAGTCACTTAAAAAGTGCATATGCATGTAGAACAAGTAAGAGCAGTAGCTAAGGAAGTAACTCAAGTAACATATAAGACGCTCTAGGAGTAGCGTTATAACATCATAAATCGTTTCAGAATGAATGGTTGTACGAGAACTTAATCAAAGAGATCGTCCCTAGGTATCATGAAGGAAATGATGCCAAGATGAGGAATCTCCGAACTTATATTCAATTACATTAGATATCCAGGTCAGCGGAGGACTGAGTTTACCTTCATTATAAGGGCTTGAGTGTGGCTTTAGTGCTTGCTTTGGTTATATGTTTGGTTGGATTATATGCTAATTGAATTGATTGTCTGATATATGAATGACTTGAATTAATGATTGTTTGAATAACATGCTTATTGAACGTATGTCTAATATGCCATATGATAATGCCGATTGTGATGAAGAAATGTTTGACTTGTTTGGACTCGATGTGCATTATTGTAATGTTGCACTGTTTAGAAGGGGATTATAAGTACACTATGGGATATAGTGATACTTTAGGTAATAAAGCCTTTGGCTTTGACCTTGGAAGAGTGTGACATAGTGATAACAAGAATGAACGCCTATGCAATCCGAAAAGGTTTCCCTTGAAACAATAGTTGCAGTCTTCAGGAGATTCTCATTTGAAAAGTTAGGTAGATTTAATAAAACCTTAAAGAATAGGTTTATTCCTTTTAGTTATCATTTTAGTTTGAAAAATGTTTCAATAAAGGTAAAAGTGGATGCATAGATGGACCCCCGATGATAGTGCTCAAGTTACCACGTACCAAGGAATAGTTGTCGACGTGAGTGAGGCGTGATGTGGAATGGGACGCATCATGGGTCACAATAGAGCCGAGGAATAGCACCAAAAGGTGTGCCTTGTAGAATTCATCATAGTAATGAATATACTTGAATGATAAAGAAGAAATAAGGCGGTGTAAGTATGGCATATGAAAACACAAGAAGCAATAAGGAGTAGGAAGGTGCTGTCACTACCACTAGAGAGAGTGAGAATACAGAGACGCCAATGAATAGGCTCGGGACTTACACAACGGTACACCTCTATTGTCGGTCACGACGTGGATCCCTGAGGTCTGGCTGGCAAGAAGTTTAAGGCAAAGAGTTGAGTCGTGTATTTCTGTCGGAAAAGCTAATGAGCGATCATTGTCCGGTAAAGAGTGGACTGTAAGGAGTGTCCATGTTTCCGAGACGACCTTCCGAAGAGTGTGAAGCTAAAAGCTTCGGGCCCTAAAACACACATATGCAACCTAAATAATTTAAAAAGGTCATACGAGGGACCCTCTTAACCCATGACGCAATGGGGGCGAAGTCTGACTAAAGGAAAGGAGTGATAAGGTGGTGAATACTTACGCTGCATCATATTGTATGTGTTTGTTGATATGCTTGTAAGATCAAGATTTGGTCATGTGGTACAACTCTATGTTTTGATGATAACAAGTATTTATTTGTGGATGAACAACTATGATACTCTAATGTTTGTCTTGAGTGTTTTGACAAACAGGTTCTGATTCTGACACCAGAAGATATATTCGTCAGAAGTTCTGAGGATCAGAGGATCTGAAGATCAGAAGATCTGAAGATAAGAGGATCAGAGGATTAGAGGATCAGAAGATCTGAGGATCAGAAGATCTGAGGATCAGAAGACCAGAAGCTCTGAGGGACCAGAGGCTCTGAAGGTCCAGAAGCTCTGAAGGTCCAGAAGCAGAAGTTACGAAGGTCAGAGGATCCAAGCATCCCTCTGACTCTGATCACCAAGCTTCACAAGTTCCAACACGAAGCATTCCTCTGATCAGAAGTCATTGGTTAAAGGCAAATGTCTCTATCAAGAAGTACAAGAGCAATGTACTATTCTGACAAGCCTACCTACCAAGGTTCAGCCACAGCAGGTTCTGGAAGTTCCAGAAATGCCCTCCAACGGTCATATTCTCTCAACAGAAATATCCTTTGCACCTTGGACTATAAAAGGCTGAAGAAAAAGAAGAAAAAAATAGAGAGAGATCAAGAGCTGCAATACAAGAAAAGATTCAAGCCTCTACTTTCTTCATCTATTCTTATTTAGTTTACACTCAGCTTATTTAGAAGCAAACCTTTGTAAACACCAACCTCAAATAGTTGTTTGATTTTCCTTAAGGGACCGGGTAGGTCAGTATCCTTAAGAAGACTAAGAGAGTGAATCTTAGTGGTGATTCCTTTAGGAGATCAAGGTTGATCGGATCCTAGAGAAGACTAAGAGAGTGAATCTTAGTGTGAGCTAAGTCAGTGTATTGTTAGTCACTTGTAGGTTTCAAGTGCAGTTGTAACAATTATCTGATTAGTGGATTGCCTTCATTCTAAGAAGGAAGAAATCACCTTAACGGGTGGACTGGATTAGCTTGAGGGATTTATCAACTTATAGTATCTTGACAACTCCTATAATTATTTAGCTCAGAATCTAGATATTACTAACGTTGATATTAAGTACTAGATTCAGGGGGAGCTTAGCTCAGAATCAAGCACGAGTCTTGGATTCAGAAGGAGCAAGAAAAACTATACACATCAGGATAAGTTTTAACTCTGATACCTTATACTCTGAGTGTATTCAGTTTATTTGTTTAGAGTTGTTCATCAAAATACATGGTTTTGTCATCATCAAAAAGGGGGAGATTGTAAGATCAAGATTTGGTCATGTGGTACAACTCTATGTTTTGATGATAACAAGTATTTATTTGTGGATGAACAACTATGATACTCTAATGTTTGTCTTGAGTGTTTTGACAAACAGGTTCTGATTCTGACACCAGAAGATATATTCGTCAGAAGTTCTGAGGATCAGAGGATCTGAAGATCAGAAGATCTGAAGATAAGAGGATCAGAGGATTAGAGGATCAGAAGATCTGAGGATCAGAAGATCTGAGGATCAGAAGATCTGAAGACCAGAAGCTCTGAGGGACCAGAGGCTCTGAAGGTCCAGAAGCTTTGAAGGTCCAGAAGCAGAAGTTACGAAGGTCAGAGGATCCAAGCATCCCTCTGACTTTGATCACCAAGCTTCACAAGTTCCAACACGAAGCATTCCTCTGATCATAAGTCATTGGTTAAAGGCAAATGTCTCTATCAAGAAGTACAAGAGCAATGTACTATTCTGACAAGCCTACCTACCAAGGTTCAGCCACAGCAGGTTCTGGAAGTTCCAGAAATGCCCTCCAACGGTCATATTCTCTCAACAGAAATATCCTTTGCACCTTGGACTATAAAAGGCTGAAGAAAAAGAAGAAAAAAATAGAGAGAGATCAAGAGCTGCAATACAAGAAAAGATTCAAGCCTCTACTTTCTTCATCTATTCTTATTTAGTTTACACTCAGCTTATTTAGAAGCAAACCTTTGTAAACACCAACCTCAAACAGTTGTTTGATTTTCCTTAAGGGACCGGGTAGGTCAGTATCCTTAAGAAGACTAAGAGAGTGAATCTTAGTGGTGATTCCTTTAGGAGATCAAGGTTGATCGGATCCTAGAGAAGACTAAGAGAGTGAATCTTAGTGTGAGCTAAGTCAGTGTATTGTTAGTCACTTGTAGGTTTCAAGTGCAGTTGTAACAATTATCTGATTAGTGGATTGCCTTCATTCTAAGAAGGAAGAAATCACCTTAACGGGTGGACTGGATTAGCTTGAGGGATTTATCAAGTGAACCGGGATAAAATACTTGTGTGCTTCTCTCTTCTCTCTTTCTTTATCCGCTGCACCATCTATCTTAGAGAAACCGAAAAGATTTACTTTAAATCTTAAGGGGAAAGTTTTTATATTGAAAACGCTATTCAACCCCCCCTTCTAGTCGTTTTTCACACCTTCAATGCTATGATGATATTATTATATAATAATATTGATATATCTAGAATATGAATTGTGTTTGGCCGACCGGCATGTGACTCGAGTTGGTGCTACTGACACATTCATGTTCTTATATTGTTGGTAGCTCACTCCCTCCAGTGGTTAACATTTTCAGGTGAAAGATTGAGATGGGCTTAGATCGAGTTGGTTGATGTTTGCCAAAGCTATTAAGCCATGGTAGCTATCGGTGGTTAGGAGAATAGGACTAGGTAAAGAAGCATAGTTAAATGTAAGGAAGTAGAACTAGGTTTCAGAGTGTTTCAGGATAAACATCGTCTACTTTGATTTTGAATTTAAAAGGGGATTTTGATATTCCACTTTAATCCCAAAAACAAGTCGAGTTGAGATTCAAAAGTTTGATGTACTTAAGGAAATTAGTCAAAAGAGTTTAAAAAAAAAACTGTGTCGTCTTCTTTCCACTCTCCGAGTTGACGTCACTCAGGAAAGGGGAAGGGGGTGTCACAATTGGTGGTATTAGAGTGGTCGGTTCAAATCGTACTGTGACCCGTATATAGAGAGTAGAGTCTAGTGTTCATGGCTTCGGATTTTGTGACCACCAGTAGGAATTTGTAACTTCTGATTGTTATGGTATGGGTTGCAGGCCTGGCCAACCTATTAACTCGTCCGACAAAATGAAGTCCCAAATATCCTAAGGTAGGATGGTATAGGTAAGTTTTGGGTCAAGGGAAATGGGTTTAGTGCGTTTCTGCTGAATACTCTGAGGATAGTTAAACTTTCAGTGATTTGGTGGATAGAAGGTTGCTAGGACAAGAAGGATCTATACTTGGTGCTGAAAGTGTATAGGATAATGAATCATGAGTCTCTCAAGATAAGTTATGGTCCTTAAGTTTTCTTATCACTTCCAAAGGAACTTGTAGTAGCCTCAGTGAGTAGTGAGATGCAATAAAGTAACACAAGAAAGGGGGGTTTGAATTGTGTTCTTGAAAATTACTTTTTAAAACTTTGTTTTATGAAAAGAATATTAGTTCTTAGGAAAAACGTTTAAGAGTGACTTTTCACAAACTGTTTAGTGCAGCGAAAGTAAAACAGTAAACAGAATAGAACGATCAGCACACAGAGATTTATACTGGTTCACCCTAAACGATTGGGCTACGTCCAGTACTTGGCCACCACCAAGATTTTCACTAGCAAGTATCAAGGACTTCTCCAATACAAGTATTATCTATGACTTCTCCAAGTATTATCACGGACTTCTCCAAGTATTCTGCAGGACTCCTCCTATAAGTATTGTACAGGACTTCTCCTAAATCTTTACAAAGATTTATGATACTCTACAATGGTTCTCTTCTTTCAAGAGTGAGGGTAGAGACTTTATGGCACTGGAACTCTAAGTGTTTGGGTTTAGATTTGACTATTGAATTCACTTCAGAGTTGCTACCATAGTGTGAAAAGAATAAAAGATGTGACTCTTTTAAGGTACGAGGTTTTCTCTTCCACTGGGCAGAATTTATGACTTGTGTTTGACACTTGGGAATATCTACTCAAGCTTTGAATGTTGTTGAGAAGTTTGAATATGAATGCTTCAATGCTTGGATTCTCAGAATTAATTCTTCTTTGCTTCAGATCTTCAAGGATCTCTTAAATACTTGCTTGCTAGTGTTGTAGCAGTTGTGAGACACAATCCAACCGTTGAGTTTTGATATCAGACCGTTGATTCAATTGGCTTGGTTGGTAGCTTCATTAAATGTTACTTCTGAAGCAAGTCTATCCTTTAGCTTGAAAGGTGATGTTTGTCAGCTAGTAGGTGGTGATAGACTTTGAGCTACTTTTCGGATAAGAGACAATTTGGCAATTTGATGTTGACGGCTTGTACTTTTCCTCGTTGGTCAGCGTGCCTTTTGCTAATGCAAGTTTTGTCTTCATCTGATTTAGTTTGAATGAAATTCAAGTGATTGTCATAAGATTTGAATGTGAGACAACTGGTTGAAATCAAACTGAATCTTTGGCGCTCAAAATATTGCTTGAAATATATGACTGATGATGTGTCATTGAACGATCAGAATTTTCAGCTAGGGTACAGTAGTTGCAAGGTTCCTTCTTTTCCTGGAGAAAAAATTTCTTCTTAATAAGTGACAGAACGTTGAGGCGTGTGATATAGAGCCAAGTTTCTCCTGTAATTAAGAATGTTATCAGTGAATAAATTTTCAGAGAAACTTCTATTATAAAATTGTTATGATCAAAATAAGATTTTAAAAACGTTATGATGCGTTTGAACTTAACAAGTAGTAGGTTGATTGGTTGAAAACATTTTCACTTAACCATCACAAAGTTGAGTGGTCATCCGAATTCCCAATTTAGGAAATTAGATTAGTGGGGTAGTATACCACGGGAGTAGCAAACCCCAACATGAAAAATGACTAACAACTAACACTCTAACACTCAACAGATTTTTCCCCAATTTGTTGAAGATACCTTTGGGTGTCAATACTAACACTTGAAGTGATTATGTGCGTTGAATTGCAATATGATTATGTGTTATGTGAATTTGATATGATTCTCTGTGTGCATTGATGGACTGTTGATGTTTTATATCACCCTAGGAAGACGACTTATGTTATGTGCGTTGTTAGACTGCCATTTAGTTAGCTTTAATCTCCCATAATCTTTCGTAGAACTAGGACTCCAAGTTGTCAATCCTCTGGCAACAATCTACCCATATTATATAGTTAGGAAATCTGAATAGAATAACTAGAGAGACGTCATTCACGTTTTAGATCTACTCTAGGAGCTTAGAATCCCAAATACTCTTTCTTCATCTACTCCCGACACTTCTGAAAGAGATATAGACTTACGCAGTAAACGTAAAGTTCAAGGAAACACAGAGGCTGACGTCGTAGGAAGCGTATCATACACACAATACACCAAAAGGAAACCCACCTAAAGCAACGAAACCCAGAAAGGAGATTGGAACTAGGGGATTTGCAAGAGGTGATAACGTTCCTTGTGAACATATTGGGAGTGGCGTTCTACATGTTTAAGGATCATGTCTTCACTGAAGTTGTGATTTAGGGTTTTGAACAGAAAAAATTGATGTCGATTTTGTAGATGTGGGTTATGTAATGGAGAATAGCAGGTTCAGATCTACAGGAGAAGATGAAGATAGTGAGTTCAGAAGGAAAAGGTGGTGGTTTGGGGTTGGTTGTTTTATTTTAAATTTTATTGAAACATGAGGGAGTAAATTCGCTCGTTTTAAACATTGGGAAGCAAATTGCACAAAGATGAAAGATCAAGGAGTAAATTCGCTCGTTTTATTACACGTGGACGCAGCTCCGTTTGGTCAACAGACGGAACCAAACGGATATGGATGGAAGGGCTTCGATCGCACGTTTTAGAAACCTCAAGGAGCTTGATCGCACGTTTTAAACACGAGGGACGCAAATCGCACATTTCTGAAACATCAGGGACCCAAACTGGAATTAAGCCATTTTTTTTAATAAATGTATTTCAAAGTTAAGAAAAACAAAATTTGTATATTTTTTGGGATGATATGTGGGTGACATGTGGCAAAATCTACTAGAAAAAAATTCTTCCTTTAGTATATTATATAGATAGATCAATATATATTAGAAAAGAAGAACTCCATAAGGCCAATTTGATGAGGTGTCACTCCCAGATTAAAAAAGAAGAACTTCTATCAGGCTGATTTAGTGACGTGGCAGCACCATGTTAATTCTCATATAAAAAATTCCACGTGTCATTCTCAGGTTAATTCTCATAAAAAAATTCCACGTGTCATTCCATTAAATAGCTTCTCTTATGTTGTGTTATTTTATCTTGAAACCAAATTTTAAAAGATATGCCATAATTATATAAGATTTACCTAGATTACTCCTTACTAAATTTATTTCCAAAACAAATCTTGAAACCGTTTTCATTATCTCTTTAAATTAGGAAAAGTCTCAAGCCTAATTTACGGCATATTTACACGAATCCCATGATTTTTCCTTTTATTCTTTCTCATGATCTACAATATAAAAATAAAATAAGTAGTGCTGAGATTATAATACATTAAAATTTTAAAATATTTTCCCTAACTATCTAAGATACTGCATCAGCCACCTCCTCCCCTATATAACAATATATATTAGAAAATAATTAGATAGTTTCTCTTCTGTTGACACATGTTCCTTGGTTTTTTCAAACCAAATCTTGAAACCGAATTTTAAAAAATTTACCATAATTATCTAAGATTTACCTATATTACTCCTAACTAAATTTATTTCATCAATCTTGATTTAAAAAGGTTATAAATATGTTTAATTATTTTGGGAAATTAAAGCAGTTATTATTTGATGGATACGGGGAACATGACAATATTTGATTTGATTGGTTTCCAAATATTTAAGAAAATGAAAGGCTTCAATAATCATTCAAGATATAAGACATTAGTATATCTTTAGACGAAGAGGGCACCTCTTTGGAGGAGGTTGATCGTGTGCTTGAGTTCTCTCCGCCGAAGCCGCGACCTCGTGGTCGTCCTAGGAAATATCTTTCGGTGAAGAGGGGTTTTGATGGACCTCCTCGTAGGCCTCGAGGGCGTCCTAAGAAATCTGAGAGCGTGGAAAGTTCGATCCCTCCTCCTGTTGTTGCTCCTGCTCCCTCTTCTGGTGGCTACTTCACTCGTGCTACGAAGGCCTGGTTTTTGGCAAAATCTGTGGGTATGGTGTTTCCGGGAAGCGATGAGGAGGCTATTCGTGGTTTGGAAGAGGAACTTAGAGAGAATTGGCCTGTTGACTTGTAGGCGTTTGGTGCCTGGCTCTTGGGTTTTGTTTTTGGTTTTGGGGCTCTTGTGTGTGCTTGGTGTTTGGGTGGGTTTTTTTTGGTTGAGCTTGTCTTGCTTTCTCTCTGGTGGGTGTTCTTTTTTCCTTTGGGGTTGGTTTGGCATCTTTCTTTTTTCTTTCCTCCCTCTATGGGTTTGTACTTTCCTTTGATTTTGAATAAATCCTTTTTGCTCTAAAAAAATAAGACATTAGTATAGAAAAAAAATGGGGAAAGAGGAATTGGAATGAAGGGATGAGGGAGAGAGAGAGAGAGCAGCGAATTGAGGGGGGGAGGACAATAAATGGGGAAAGAGGAAAAAGATATTGGGAAACTGAAATTTAAAATGTTAGATGAGAGAAAAGAGAGAGAAACGAAATTGAGGAAGAAAAAGAGACAATAAAGGGGGAATTAATGGAGAAAGAGGAGAGTACATATTGAGAACAACTTAAAAAAAAGATTAAAACATACATAACTTAGAATTTAAAAAATAATAACTGAAAACGAACTCGCATAATCAT
This sequence comes from Lotus japonicus, assembly GCF_012489685.1. Classification (NCBI taxonomy): domain Eukaryota; kingdom Viridiplantae; phylum Streptophyta; class Magnoliopsida; order Fabales; family Fabaceae; genus Lotus; species Lotus japonicus. The sequence continues at coordinate 17,720,046 of NC_080041.1, read as the reverse complement.
GTTCATGATTAATTGATGTATCAAATACAATATACATATTTTCCGTGCAACGCACGCGGAAAAAACACTAGTAGATATAGATTTTATCTTATAGTCAATATGATTTAGATAGATTAGATTAGTGTTCAAATATTGTTCAAAAAAAAAAGATTAGTGTTCAAATAAACGATAGATTAGATTACAAGATTATATAACGTACAAAAGAAAAGATTGCCGTCAAAAAAAAAGATTACAAGATTATATATATTAGATTTTTTGAAACGAAGATTAGATAAGATTAACTTTATATAAAACACTATTTATATACTCGTGCTCCTACTTACTTCCAATTAGCCCGTGTTAGCTGTAAACATAATCAAATTCAAAACAATCTTTCCGCTCTGAGTCCAAAAATGTCACACCAAGAGATGATAGAACCGCTTACTGTTGATCGGATAAGCGCCTTACCGGACGAATTGCTAATCCACATACTCTCCTTTCTCCCAACCAAACTCGCATTCACCACCACCATCCTTTTGAAGCGATGGACCCCACTCTGCCACTACCTCACCGGCCTCCACTTCGACGATGAAGCCACACAAGACCGAGAGGCCTACTTGAGCTACCGTCACTTCGTTGACACAGTTTTGCTCTCCCCGCGCCTCCATCACCAGCAAATCAAAACCTTTTGCCTCATGTCACGGTCTCAACACAAACTCTATGACGGAGGTCCATGGTTCAACGTGGATGAGTGGGTGCCTTGAAACGGCATCGTGTTGAGAATCTCTAGTTGTCCACGACGTGGATCTTACGTTTGTCCGTCAACATTTTCAACTCCAAAACCCTAGTGGTTCTGAAGTTGAGTGGGTTGACGGTGAGCCATCGTGTTGAGTCGGTTGATCTTCCATCGCTCAAAACTCTTCATTTGATAGATACTAATTTTCGAAAAAGGGACGACATCCAGAAACTTCTTTTCGGGTGTCCCATTCTTGTGAATTTGTATGCTCCTTTTATTCAAATTTCAGAAACCGGCTACACTACAGGATTTAAAACCTTGCCCAAGTTGTTGGAAGCACGGATTCGTGCATTGGATGTACCTTTCAGTGCAGTTTCTAATGTTGAGTTTCTACGCATAGACCGTGTACGGAAATATTGTTTCTTTTCTCACTATGTGTGTTTGAATAATATTAAAATTGACTTAAAAGTGAGAGTTACTAGTGTTTGATAAATTTGGTGCTTTTGAAAAAAAATATGCACATGAGAGCGTGCTAATCACTTTCATTTGGTAAAATTTTGCAGATGGAGCGTAGGGACCGTAACGAATACATGAACTCCTACTACAAAGACATGCCCGTGTTTCAAAACTTAATCAACATTGTCCTACACTTTGAAAGCTTTCCTGGCTGGGATGCGGTAGTGGAAGTGCTCCCTTATTGTCCCAAGCTTCAAACTCTTGGCATTGAAAAGGTTTCTGGTGTTTCCTTTTTGACATTTTTTTGTTAATTTTTCCTCTTCTTGTAATCATATATTTTCATAATTAATTATTTTGTCTATGTTTAACAGTATTATGACCGACAATATTTTTCCAAAGAGAAATCGGCATATACAGAAGAACCTGTTCCACGATGTGTTTCACTAAATCTCAGAAAATGCTTTATTGTAAACTATATAGACATGCCTGAGGATTTTAAATTTGCAGAATATATCATGAAGAATGCGAAGTTTTTACAAGTGATGACTCTTCATGCTGGCCACGTGGAGAAATCTGTCAAGGACCGATTCTTCAAACAAATATCACAGTGCCCGAGGATCTCTTCGGCATGTAAAATTGAATGCAAGTAGTCCTTGAATATCAGTTTTTGGTTTTTTTTCTTCCATCTGAATGTTTGAAGGAGATGATGGTCTTCGTGTACTTAATACAAGTTATGGATAATGAGTGTGCTTAAATTACTATCATGTAGTATGGACATAGTGATTAAAAATTGCTTCTCCATTATAAACCTCTCTTATTAATGAAGAATATTGTAAGATTGAGATTAGATTGACAGATTGTAATACATAAGAAGACATCCCTTCTAGCATTATATATATGGTTAATAGTCAAATTAGTCCCTGAGATTGTAAGCGAGTTTGATTTTAGTCCTTCTAAGTAAAAATGACGTTTAATGGATGTCAAAAACCGCCAGTAATTATAAAAAATACCACCACTAAACATCATTTTTTATCATATTGACTAAAATCAAACTTGCTTAGAAACTCAAGGACTAATTTGATCATTATATATTTATTAGTTGCTAGTCAAGAGCAATTATATATTGTTTCCTTAGTTATATTGAAACTTGGTGAGAGAATATTGGTTGGAACATAGTTTCCAATTTCAATAATTTTTCACATCTCGTATAGCTGCTAAACTTCATGAACAGTTGTATCTGTTCTTTCTAGAGTTGTAGCGGAAGCATCGGTGGTGAGGTGACATCTTGGGTACTGTCTCATTTGAGACAATTTCAAAGCAATCTCAAATACAATTAATAAATTCATGATACGTGTTTAATCTTTTTATTTTTATTTTTATTTTTTTTTACAATCATTCAATCTTTTAGCATCAACGATTTACTGAATTAAATTTTGGTCCTAATTAATCTATATTATTATACTTTCATGTCAAAATATCAAATTACAGTTTAACTCATAACATTTTCATTTTTTCACAAACCAATTACAAACCATCACACAAAACCCAAATGTCATCCTCCCTACCACAACCTTGGTTTGCTAAAAAAAGAAAATAATCTTATTTTCATAAAAAAGGACAACGAACGATCTTGTCAAATTGTAAATTTTGTTATAATCTTTCATTTTTTTTAGTACATCAGAAAATTATATACTTTCATATAAAACAAAACAACTTGTAGATATATTTTTTCCAAATTTGAAAGTAAATTTGTATTTAAGTTTTTTGTTCAAATTTGGGATTCAAGCGAAAAAAAAAGGATATAATTTTTATGTCAAATTTTTATCTGAAAGATCTAAATAGATATGTGTTGATTGAGGATTTTAAAATAACAAATCATAGCCATAAAATCAAAATATATAAAATAAACAGTTACAGGAATTTAACCCTTGACGTACCCTTAACGTCAAAGCCTTTTTTTCATCACCAAATAATTTCAAGGAAGTAGGATTCCTAATATTTCATTGTATAATCGAACTCGTCATACTTCAAGGTCTCCTCCTCCTCCTAATAGGTCACAGCCGGAGATGATGCTGCCGCTGGGGATTGATCGAATCAGCGCCTTACCTGACGAGATGCTAATACACATACTCTCCTTTCTCCCAACTAAGTCTGCATTCGCCACCACCGTTCTTTCCAAGCGTTGGACGCCACTCTTTCACTCGCTCACCGCCGTCTACTTCGACGACGAAGGCGTAGAAGACGAAAAGACTTGCGGTCGCTTCATTCGCTTTGTGGACACAATTCTGCGCGTCCAGCAACAGCCCATCAAAACATTTCACCTCATGTTGACTCGGTTTGAACTCTGCAAAGATCTCCGGTTCAATGTAAACAGGTGGGTTAAAGCCGCGAACCAGCGTGGTGTTGAGAACATAGAGCTGTCCACCTCGCGGTGTGCTGCGCGCTTGTTCTTCAGCTTTTTCACCTCACAAACCCTCGTGGTTTTGAAGCTGAATCGGTTTTACATGGGTTCTCATGATTTTGAGTCAATTGATCTTCCCTCACTTAAAATACTTCAGTTGATAGATACTGAGTTTCTACAAAAGGAAGATTTCAAGAAACTTCTTTCTGGGTGCCCCATCCTCGTGGATTTGTATGCTCGAGTTAAATTTTTAAGTGATCGGAACAATGACAATCCAGGGTATAAAACCATGCCCAAGTTGGAGAAAGCATGTATCACTCAACTGGATGTTCCTTTCACTGTGATTTATAATGTCGAGTTTCTACGCATAGAGCAGGTATCAAAATATGATAGCATGAGCACTGAATTACTTCTCGTACACATTCAATTTCATTTTGAATACGACCTTGGTAAAATTTTGTAGATGGAGCGTAGATACAAAGACAAATACATCAATTCCTACTACAGAGGAATGCCTGATTTTCAGAACTTAATCAGCATTGAGCTAACCTTTGCTAGTTTCCATGGCTGGGTTGATGTAGTTGAAGTCCTCCCTTATTGTCCCAAGCTTCAATCTCTTGCCATTGAAAAGGTTTCTAGTTGTTAATTTATGGATAATTTTTGTTTCCCTCTTCTTCTAGGCTTATCTTTTTATAATGTTTGATTTTGTCTATGTTTAACAGGGTGATGAGTACGTGCAATTTTACCAGAAATGGGCACATGCAAAAGAACCTGTACCGGAATGTGTTTCATTACATCTTACAACATGCTCAATTAAAAACTTTGATAGCTGGGATGATTTTGAATTTGCAGAATTTATCTTGCAGAATGCGAGATTTTTACAAGCAATGGAACTTTGCAGTGCCCTTTCCGTGGAGGAAAATGAAAAGCAATTGTTTCTCAAACAGTTTTCCCGTTCCCCAAGACTCTCTCCAACATGTAAAATTTATTTGGATACAGAGGAAATAAACCAACAAGAACATGAAAAAGTAATAAGGGCCGCTTGAGGTATTCCTGGGCAGAACAGTTTAAAGTTATGGAGAATGATGATGCGGCTTAATGCTTATATTTCTATCATATAGTATGGACATTGTTGTTAAGTATTAACTACTAATTTTCTCCAAACCTCTCTTGTGTATGAATTAATTTTGGGTATTGAATAGAAAAATGTTAGTATAATAACCCTTACATTGGTGCTGCTCAATGTTTGTTTATCCATGTTTGGTTTTTCGTTTTGCATGGAGTAAGAGTATTAGTAAGGAAGGTTAATATACTATGGTGGTGTTGTGGCTTGTGAGTTGAGTTTTGGAGGGTAAAGAAGAGAAGGACACGTAGGACAAGTTCTTCCCTTGTTTGAGAGGTTTTAAAATAAGAGGAAGCTTTGAGGTATTTTTAAAAACTCGCATAGACCCACCAAAGCCCTCTTCTAGTACTTCGTTCTGTTTGGCAAGACATTTTAGTTAGATTAAAACTTATTTTGCTAGTTTAAAACTCATTTAGTTTAAAAACTCTTTTAAAATATTTGGTAAGGAAATTTGTTTTTAGTAGTTTGTGGTTTTTTAATAAACTTCCCGGTTTGGTTTGGCGGGTGGTTATGCAGCTCATTCCTCGCGAGAAGAATTCTGCAGCGGACTCGTTAGCACGGCAGGCTTCCCGGGAAGCTTCTCCTAGATGCTACTGGCGACATCCACCTGTTGGGGTTAATGCTTTACTGGTGCAAGATGCTACTGGCGACATCCCGTAGTTTTTCCTTTTATTTCCTTATGTAACCAAAAAAAAACTTCCCGGTTTAGTCATCCTCCAATTTTGACTTATTAACAACTGATTTAGAGATGAAAATTATAGCGACCGAAAACTCCGTCGCTAAAAGATAGAATAAAGAATAATTAAGCAAAGTAGTGACCAAACGAGATGATAAACTAAGGTTTAACTCCATCTTAGCCTTTTCATAAAAAAAAATCGTAGATCTCCATCTTAATTTGCGGTCTCAAGCTTCCCGTCAATTCTACATTCGATCACCAAGTGATTCTCCATCATCTAAAATTGGCTTTAAGCGCCCAAACAACAAGTAGCAAATAGATAGGTTTAACTCAATTATAAATCAAGTTTAAACAACAAGATAAGCAAACCATTGAATCTAAATTTATACCAAATAGATAAGATGACAACAAATTTAGAATAACTTATCAACAACAAACTTAAGATAAAACAAATCTCAACAATTCAAAAATACATCAACAACACATCATCAATTCAAAGTTAGTTCCAAGTGCAACCACATGTATCTACTAATGTATCTACCAATATGGATCGATCAATAACGTCTCTCAAGACAGGATAATCATGTGGGATAAACCCGACCACATCGCCACTTCAAGTTATTCAAAACACCTCCACGAGGTGGGGCAATCACATGTAATAGATAACTCTCACATTTCCCCTTCAAAACCAAGCCCTAAATGCTCAAGTTAGTCAATCAAATTCGTGACCCTCCTAGTCATAATCCAATCAATTTTCAAGTTCAAAAATTCAAGATAGGATAATATCTAATGTTCCAAAAAATTCCAGCGAACAAAATCATTACCAAACATGCCAAAAATCACGTTTTTAATAATATAAAGATAGGAAATAATAAAATTTCCAGCAAATAAAAAACTTCCCAAACTAGTAAAAAATCTCAATTTTAAGACAAGGGATTGTTTTTCCAAAATTACCGCGAGCTTAAAGGTAATTGGAACTCATAAAAATCACATGTTTAGGATTAGAACTTATTCATATTAGTGCGATAACCCGTGCGCTGCACGGAATTTTATGTGAGATTTTTTTAATAAATAAAATAGTTTTCATATATTTGTAATTTTTAAATTATAAATAAGTCAATCGTGTATAAGTCAACCGTATAATAATATATGAAGAGAAAAATGGAATAAATAAATGAAATTGTGTTGTATACATCAAACATTTCCAAAAACTTCCTTAAACACTACATTAACAATACTGATATGTTGTTTGCCCGACTCATCCAATATACAAAGTTTAAGACCATTTCTTGAGAGAGAGAGAGAGAGAGAGAGAAAGAGAGAGAGAGAGAGAGAGAGAGAGAGAGAGAGAGAGAGAGAGAGAGAGAGAGAGCTACATATAACTGACCATGAGTGAAGACAGACCTCGAAAGGAAGAGCTCAACCTGAGATAGTGTTTGTCCTTGACTTTTGTTTATGGTCATCACAAAGCATACTGCAATTGGAAACTGTTTTCTTCTGAATTTAATTTGAAATTTGGAATTAGAAGGAACCAAGCCCATTCTTGAAATATGCACTTTTTCATTAGCATTTGTTCCCTTGATAATAGTTGCACCAATAACACGTCCACCAAGTTCATCCACAATTAACTCGGTTCCATTGCATAATCCTGCTGCTTGGTCTATATTTCTCAAAAGCATGATTGAAGTACCAACTTTCAATAATAATTTATGGTTTCGGCCTGAACTTTTAGTGTCGTTCAAAAATTCTGTGGTAAACCACTCACCTCGGATTTCAGAATCCTCATTAAATCGCAAGACATAGTCGGAGCTCAGATATTCATGTTCTAGTGCAGCTATTATGTCAAACATGTAAGTGTTTATCATTTTAACAACCTCTAGTGTAGGGGCCAATATTGCTCTATCATGAAAGAAGTGCGGGTCTTTCATTTTGTGCGTAAGGTCAGGATATGTATATTTAATCAATTCCATTAATGGGTCAAGACTAATTGGGATGAGCAGATATGGCAGGATTTGAACATCATACTCTCCTGCTCCGGAATCAGGATGATCGCCATTTCCAATTTTAAGAATCCAATCTGCAAACTCTTTGATTTTTTTTGCTTCATCAATCGTCTTAGCTGCGGTTAGCTGCATGTGCTTAGACAATTTCATGACTTTGCAATGCTTCCACAATGATGAAGAGTTTACAGTAGCTTCCACAACTTCCTGACGGCTTCCTCCTGACTGATATTGAAGACGGTGTAGACGACTGTGTTATTATTTGATTAACACGAATTGCTTTCTCTTCGAGTCTTGAGAAAAAAAATACATATTAGTAACTTATGCTACTTTAAAGTATAAAATGAAAGAAGCGCATGACACCAAAATAAGGGAAAACTAACCTTCTCCTGTAATCATGTATATGTTCATCATCTTCATTGATAATCAATTCAGTGCCATCAAATGCATTTGATATGCCTTTTACATCTGAAGAAATTTCGACATGAGAACAGGATATATGATAATCAATCACATTATAAATGAAGGGATTATTAAATTACAAAAATAAGACTTCCTTTTGCACAGTATGATGATAACCAGATGGTTTGGATCATCATTTTCAAGGTATTCAAGCAATGTGGTGGCATAATGATTCCACAAAGTACATACTATTTGATTTTTCCTACATGTAAGTGGTTTATATGTTAAATTAAACACTTTTATATAACTACAAACATTGTTGAATAGAGATCCACTTACTCCAAATCTTCTAGGACTACATCTATACGCTTTAGGGTTCCTCCTTCCTTGTCATTCTCCTTTGATTCATCCTTCTGCAGGTCATGTCCTATAACATCTAAATTTAAAGATCAACAAATAAGAATTGATAAGTTATTTTCATGTGTAAATTAAGATCATCGGATAAATATTAAAAAAAACTAAATACGAAGCAATGAGTTTCAAGTTAGTTGGCAGCTAATATCTGTGCTGCTTCTTGCAGCTTAGTGTCCTAATTTTTACATCCTCTTTGAAGCATTGTATCTGTCCATGTGCTTTTTATTTGGCAGAAGAAAGGTTATTGTTCTAGTGCAGTTAGGAGGCACTTATCCTATTCTATGAGCTTTTCTAATTCTTCTCCTCTCACGGATTATTATTATTTACTCTTTCTGCATCATTGGAGACCACGATATTGGCTCTCTACAGTGCAACGTGTAGATTTAATAGGTTGGTATGGATTCCTATAATTTAAAAATTAAATGGATTTTGATGTCCCACTCTTTGTTTGTTCTTCATATTCCTATATCCTAGAAATTAACTCATAACTTGTCATCAAGATATAAATATTAATGTGTGTGGGTCAAACTGCATTGCAAGCATTTCCATAGCAAAATTTAAAAATTGAGAACGCAATTTAAGTCAGTTAGAAGGTAACAATGAGAAGAGTGATTAAATCAATGAGAAGAGTGATTAAATCAATATGCGTGAGGAAGTCCTTTTTTATGAAATTCAATTGATCTTTAGCTTATTAATGATTAAAAAAGTTTATCTAACAGCTTCAAATGATCTTTAGCTTATTACAAATTACAATCATATTCTTCTTCTCAAAAGAAGACGAAGAGTAGAATAATTCAAAAGTGATAAATTGAAGAAGACACGTGGAACATGATAACTGAGCGATAAATTAGACATCATAAGTGAGGCATAGTAATGCAGTGAGAATGTACAATGCATCTGCGTCCACTTTTCCAAATAGATGACCATTTTTGAAATCTTTCATCAGCTGATTCACTTTCATCTTAAAAATGCGAACTAAAATATATGGACGCTCATTTGGCCGAGATCCTCTTGACTCAACAAACAATTTGATTTCTGGTCAATTGGTATTGCATGTCATAGTTATGAACAAATTTGGGTATCCAAATCTCTTGCAAATTGCTGTCATAGTGTCTTGATAATATTTGAACATGTATCGCGTGCTTCCCATATATGAAGCTGGCAATATGATGCGCTTTCCAGTTGCTGCAGCTTCGGTCTAGCCCCTAGAGAACGCTTCATGTAATCTATAATGAACCTCAGATCTGATCTTAATTTGATTATATCTCACCTAATTTAACCGTTGAGATTCTGTCATGAAATATGCATCAACGATATATTGTTGAAAGAGTCGTCCAGTGCGGACTACACTGGTATATTCAATGCATCTATCCTGAATACGAAAAACAATAAAGCCTTTAAGAGTAACCGTGTGTCTTTTGTTATATTGATCCTCCACGACAGGTTCCTTGTACGGGAGTCTACTTGATAGTCATATTCTCCATATGGAAATAACAAAGGATAATGCAGGGGGGTGTAAGAAACATGATTCTCGTACAACCTTGTGAATATACCTGTAATGTCCTGTACAACAACATCTTGTTCGCAGTCTAAATTATTAAAGTCTCTCACAATCAAAGCAGTCACTGTATTAACACCAAGAAATTGTATAATTTTGATCTAATTTTTGTAGGGTACGAAACGAACCTAACATGATGCAATCTGTTTAATGTCTCGTTAAGAGTATCGTAGATATACAGCTCCCAATCTTGTGGTAATTTTGTCCACTCAAAATGAATTGCAGAGGTCCACCACCATCATTTCATGGAGACTCAACTTTACCACCCATTGACGTAAAAGAAAATAGATTGTTGTATGCTCTTATATTTTCTTTGAAGTGTATAGACATTGGATCGACTCCAGTCATTAGACTAAACAATAAATCAGGTGGTCTTTGCAAGAAAGGTAGTTGCCCTTTTCATTTTAAGTAGCATAATGAAAACTCCGAATTTGGAGTATTTTTAGATTTCTCACTTGTTTCCTCATACTACATCGTTGCAAAACAGAAGGAACACTCATGTCCTGGCTCACTAAAGTTCAACAGTACTAACTAATAATGATGTTGTAAATCAAAAACTAATATTTATTTAATTCACAAAAATTTATATGCTCATCATATCCATTTTAAAACCAATCTAATATTAATTATATTTTAAAAAAATTATATACTAATAAAATTCAAATTTTAAAATCTAAAATTCATATTCTCCCCCTTCTATAGCTTGACATATTTTCAACTAAGAATCCTTGATTGGCTAGAAAAATAATTAATGTGCTATTATTTCCTATTTATTTTTAATTACTATTTTCAAATTTCATATACATGAGTGGAGAGAAATTCAATATTATGTTTCATGTGAAATTCAAATTTCTCAAAAGGTATTGAATTAAAAAAAAACTGTATAATTTCAAAATTATTGGAACCTGGTAACTAATTTCAAAATTTTAATTTATTTTTTCTTTGAATTTTTTCTTTAAAAATTATTAATGATTAATTTTATAAATAATTTTGAATTTGAATTATTTTTCATTAATTAATATGATCTTCCAAACCTGTCTAGTTGACTAATTTTGCAATAAGTATTATTAAATTGAATTTTTTTTTTGAAATAATGAGATTCTTAATCAATTAAATTCAGACTAAAAATAACGTGAATAACTTTTCATATAATTCTGTTCAAAAAAAAAAACTTTTCATATAATTATAACATATTAAAACATGCTATTTATAACCTATTAATTAAAAAACTGCTATTTATGACCTATTAATTATTCAAATTCGAAATCCACTTAATGAGTTAATAATATTTTAATGTTTTTGAAAAATTTGGAGTGGTTGAAAATAATACTTAGTTAAATTAATCCTTACTTTTTTAGTTTTTAAAAGTATTACTATGTTTTACGCTTGAAGTGTTAAAAAAAACTAAAAAAAAAATTCCTAGCTTTAAAATAAAAACTTTTATTTTGAGTTAATAATATTTTACATTTTTTTGGAAAATTTTGGAGTAAACAAAAATATTAATGTATTCAATGCGATTATAAATAGTATAAATCTCAAAATTAATGGGCTAGAAAGAATTCGAAGAAATTAGATTAATTAATTGAATATGGTCAAAATTTATGTTTTCCTCTTGTAAAAAAAAACCTCAAAATTAATAGGTTAGAATTTTTCTTTTGAAGGAATGAGTTTTTTTTTGTTTTAGAGGAAAAATGAATGACTTAGAAAGTGACATGAGCATAAATTTCTAGAAAATGAGGTAAGTCAAATATGAAGAGTGAGATTTCAAAACATAAATTAAGAAATGAAAAATAGAGGCACCCGAAGTAAAAGCAAGTCTGATTGCCGCGGGACAAAGAAATCATAGAGGAGAATAAGACTGCAAAAACTCAACGAAATTCGAAAAGAAAGGTTAAAATGCATGAAACAAAAAAGTAGTTGAATACAAAGGTACCTAGAAGAAAAAACACTCGTGGTGTATGCCAATATAGTTGAGAATAATTCAATATATAGTGTGTAAGTGAACCAAAATGAATAGGATAATAAGGCATAATTTTGAAATTTAGGGATTTGAATGGGGATTGAGAATTTTGAGTCAATGATTTAATTTTTTAATTTATTGAGTCATCAAATTGGATCAATGAAAAGTCATCAATATGGACCAATCAAAAACATACATTTGAAAAATCTTTTTAACAACCAATAGAAGAAAAACATGTGGCATTTAAGTTGCATCAAACAAAGTTTAAGAAATGTGTTAGTCTAGATAAAGTCCACCTTTAATTCCTCACCAATTGTGATTATTTTGAACGGATACCAATGGGGTCCTTCAGATTCATTTCCCACAAAAAACATATTGTTGCAGCTTTCTGCGTAGAATATCTTTGCTTCGCACGCAAAGCTTTAAGAAATGGCCCATTGTCAGATTGCCCCATTCTCTTTACACCAATATTGGTACAACGACTTGACCTTCCTGCAATTCCCTGCAAGAAAGAAAGAGAGATTATAAATAGATCTAACAAAAAGTTTTTGGGAAATAAAAAATGAAAGAAAGAGCACATAAAATCTATGATGAATAACAAATAAGCAGTAAATATATCCACACCGCAAAAAATAACTCCTTTAAACTTAGCAATTCAATATAAAGAAATGAACCAAATACATTTTAGTAATACATCTCAATATGATAAACTAAACCATGAAATCCTCATGGTTTCTGAAACCATAAAAACTAAAACACAGAAGAAGAGGTTTTCTCAAAGGTAATGGGTATTGTGTTGGTGGTTGAATTGTTATGATAATGTCAATTTATACTACTTTGATTACGTAAAGGCGGGATTAATTGAAACAAAAAATTTAAATTTTTTCAATCAAAAACACACTGATTTCGTTAGCTATTTTCCATATTTAACAATGCTACATATTATTGTTGTTGACTTTTAGTAATAAAACCATTTTCTTTACATAAAAAAAAAGTTAAACAGGTAAAACTTGTAAACGCGTGGAAAAAAAATGGACCACTGTGTTATATTTTCAATTTTATTCAATGTTATTAATGTGCCATTAAAGATTATTGTAATCACATATGTAATTGATTCAAATTTTAAACCAATATTAATAATTATTTTGTAAACAATGAGGCCTTGAAAGAAATTTCCACAATCACATAAATCTTGCATTGATTCAAATTCTGAAATTAAGGGGGGATCGACATAACACTGATTTCGTAAAAAAAAAATCTGAAAATGTAACGGTTAATAAATTTTTGTTTTTGACTATGAAAAATTAAATGTAATATAGCATGATTAACGGTTAAATTGTGGACCATTCTGAAAAATTCCATATTTGTGATTTTCATTAATGTATACATCAAAAAATTATGAATTTACTTATTTAATGATTAATGTTGTAATTAATTTCGACCAATAAAAAATTAAGGATTTGGACCAATGAAAAATGGACATGTGGAAAATCATGTAAAACAACCAATAAAAACATGACATGTGGAAATTATAAAGCATCATGGCCCACTTTGGTGGATGGACTTTATATATTATTAAGATTAACACAGAAAATTCAGCAAATAAAATACATAAGTAATTCAAGCAAAACTCGAGTAACAACAAATCAAACAATGTAATTCAACCATAAATTTTCAGCAAGCTAACAAATATACTAGAACATGCTATAACCAACACAAATCAATCAATTAAAATTAAAAACTTTGTATCAATCTCATGTAAATTTAAGAAAGGCACACAAGACTCTATTCGACGCTCTAGGACCGAGTTACCTATACCTCCAAAAACAGTAGTAGTGCATAAACGATTGAGACCTAGAACACATAAAAATATCCTTATTAATATGAGTTCAAAACAAAAGGAAAATCAGCCCCTAAACCATTACACAAACTGCGGCTGAGAGGTAGGGATGACAATGGGTAGGGTACTATAGTACCCATCCCCGTACCTGCGTTTTCAAAAGTTACCCGTACTCATCTCCATACCCGCGTGGATAGCAATTTGAATGTCCGTCTTGGTACCCTCTGGGTACTTATATGCCCTTACCCATACCCTTTACCCGCAATGTAGTTAACGAAAATACAATTTTTCATTCTCCAATAGAAAATAATATAACTACTATTATAAAATAAAGAGCATTATTTAAAAATACAAAAGACTATCCAAATATTTAACAAGTAAAATCATTCATTTTAAAAGAGTCAGTTAGAAAAAATGTGACCGATAACAGACTCTAACTCTTCTATCGTTTCTCTCACTACCTCTCTCTATCGTTTCTGAGTCCTGAGTTAGGGTTTTCTCTAGGTGGCTGCCGCGACGCCTTCTTTCGTTCGTGGCGGCAACCCCCAGCCTGCTTTTGTTTCTATTTCAATTGAATCCTTCTTCCTGGCTTATCCCCTCTTCATCTCCTTCTAAGGCTCTCATCCCTTTTCTGCTTCAGCGGCTTCTTTTCCTCTGTGCTGGTGCCGCCCTTCAGCTTTCATAACCGCCCCGACGACCGCATGCAACGCTCACTGTTGTTTTCGTCTGTTCTATTGGGATCTCAGAGGGTTATGCTGGTTGCATGTGGTCTTTGTCGGCCTTTGGCGTGGCGGCCCCTTTCGGTGCCCTTCCTCGCTGCAATAGGTGCTTTTCTCTCTCGGCCGTCGTTCCTGTTCCTCCGCTGCTCAAGCTCCCTTGTCCTCCATCTAGTGGTCCGCACAGATCTGGTTGTATCATCTCCTTCCTATTCCGCTGTGTCCAGATCTGCTGATGATCGAAGGTAGGTTTGCCACTGGATGTGGTGGGCGTTTTCCCGTTTGAGTTTTGTTGGTAAGTGGGTTCAGGCTTGTTTCTTCCTTTGGCAGTGGCTAAGATCGTCTGCAGTGGATTCGTTTTCTTCTTCTTTGTGCGCTTCCGAGTCCTTACTGTGAGCATTGTTGGGTGTTTTTGGGTGTGGCTGGGGTCTCCCCCAGGCCATTCCATAGGTTGCAACGACTGAACTGTATCCTTGGCAAGACATTGGGTTTGAGACACTTGGTGTTGCAGATTTTGTTTGGTTTTAGCGGCTTTCCTTTATGCTCCTTTTGCTTCTGGTTAGGTGAGGTAGAGTAGATTGAGACATTGTGCAATCTGATTTGCCGAGTTCTATGTTTTCTCTGTTTTGGCATTATCTCTTGATCGTTGCTCCTGTCACGGTGGTTCGTGTCTTTGAAGATGAATGGTGATTCCCAATTTGTACGATTTTGTTGCCCTTAGGGGGTTGGTTTGGTATGTAATGTTAGGCATTAAAGCATGTGGTAATGCTTGTGGGTTTCCAGTTGAGGTTTTTGGGTTTTTCTGTTTGGTTGGGTTTTTTACCGGCTTGCTTTGTTGTCTAGGTTATTTTACCCATGTTGAGAGGGGATATTTATCAACACTATCTATCAATATATTTTGCTTTAAAAAAAAAACAGAGTAAGTTAGAAAGTACTAACTTCAATTAAGTTTGTTAATATATATACTTCCAAGTGTGTATATATATAAAAAAATAATTAAAAAAGTGTGTGTGGGTGGGGCGGGTTGGGTACTATAGTACTCATACTCGCACCTGTACCCACTATTTTTGGGGGTAATTACTCATACCCAACCTCATACCCATTTAACGGGTTTTACCCTACCCATTGTGGGAAGTTTTAGCGGGTACCCAATGGGTCCGAATTCATTGCCATCCTTACTAAGAGATCACTTCTCACTAACTTCGACCTAGATATGAACTCGTTTGGGTGGCCGCCGCGCCGCTTTCAGCACGGTGGCAACCCCCTCTCTTGCCTCCTCCTATCTCCGCCCTCCCTCTGTTTGGGCTCTTCCTTCTTTTCTAGTGTTTTTTTATAGACGTGGCAGCAAGTGGTCTCTTCTTTCTCCTTGGAGCAACAGTCTCCGGCCGTCGTCGTGCTCCTTCGACCTTCGACCCCTACTTCAGTGCTCCTGTGGGCCGTCCTCGGTGGCACCTCCCCTGTCTTGAGCAGATCGGCTCAAATCTGAAGTCTCACTTTTTTTCACCGTGGTAGTGAGGTGGGTTAGGTCGTAGCGAGCTTCTTGGGTGTGGTTTCTTATTCCAACTTCGTTTTCCGATCTTTACTCATGTTGCAGCGGCCGCCGGTGTTCTAGCACTGTCTGCACTCTCCCTCTGTCTTGCTAGCACCCTTGGGTCGTCCCTGTTTCTCCCTTTCGCCACCCAAGCTCGTCTTTTTTGGGTCTTTGTTGGTTAGGGCACCGCCGTGGTGGGTGTCTGAGCATGGGGGTAATTGGCTGTTGGGTTTTGGTCATTGGTTTTTCTCAGACGTTGCTTTCGGCGGTGGAAGGAGCTTTCAAGGGGTGAGGTTGCCGTATTGGCTGGTAGTTGGTAGGGTGTGGTGCAGTGTTTGAACTTGTCTAAGCTCGGTCTTGATCTCCGTGAAGGTCGTTGAGGCTACGCTTACCTTCCGGCTTCTGCGTTTTACTTCTTGCAGGTTTTACAGTTTGTTCTCCTTGAGGGTGTTTGCAATGGTTTAGGAGGTTTAAAGGTAGTGTTGGTGTTGTTGTCCGTGACTCTTTGTTTGTTTTTTTAATTCTGTTTTTTATTGTTTGTTTCTTTAGGATTTGATCTCAGCTACATGGAATTTGTGGGTTTTTTCTCCAAGGTCTTTGGTTTGCACATTGGGTTGGATCTCTGTTTAGCAGGTATCGTGCGGCTTGATAGTATTCCGGTCGTGTTGGTTGAACCTGTCGCTGTTTTCGATTTCAAATGAGGACCTCTTTCGATGGATACACGTTAGGGGTTGTTTGGTTTGGTGGTAAATCTTGTGGGTGTCTTAGAGGTTTTTGGAGGGTTTTTGTTGTAGTAAATGAGTTTTTACCTGTTTTTGTTGGCTTGGTATTATTGTACCCATGTTAAGAGGGGTTGTTTCTCAACGTTATCTATATCTATATATTTTGTTTTCAAAAGAAAAACTGCGGCTAAGAGGAGAAGAAAAGGCAGTTTTCGAAATCTTTTTTGACACACAAAACCCTTGTAAAATTTGCGGCCCCAAACAAGAAAATAGGAGGGATTTTTCTTGAATTCCAGAATCAAGATGAAAAAAACTCATGTTTTTAGAAGAATCTTTTAAAGATGTTTTGAGATGGGGAATTGTCTACTAGAAAGATAAGTGTAAAGGAAAAAGTTCGAGAAGAATGATCTAACCTTGACTCTTTGAAGAAGAAAACATCTTCATTAATAGAGAGGGAATGGAAGAGGGGTTTGAATAAATATATAAGAAAGGTGCCTGAGATTGATAATTTTTCAGGTGTATTTTTTATGTGAAGGGAAAGCAGCTCCAAGGTTTATGAGTTTTTCTCCCAACAGTAACCTCTAATTATAAAAAAGAGTCCCAAGCCCTTAGCCTAGGCTTTATACACGTAGAATTCATCATCCTAGGGTGATTGCTTATTTGTTTTGCTACCTCCTTTTTTTAGAGGCATATCAGGTGAGAGCAGTGGTTTATGGTGAAAGGCGAAATGAATAGTTAATGACTGTTGGATGAAATTAAAGGGTCCAGATTCATTCTTAATTTTAAACACTCACGTGACTCGGTTTTCCAGCACACTCATCCTTCTCCACCACTTTTCATCTCCCTGGTCTTGAATGAATCCGTTCTTCACCTTCTCTTGGGCCCATCATCCTCATTCATGCTCTACGATGACGGTTTCTGACTATTTCACTTCATCCTCCCTGAAGACGTCTCCTTAATCTGCATCTCTTTCTTCTCCCACATCTTGGGTATATTTTTCTCTAGTTCTATTTAGTGAGATGCATATGAGATCAATCCAAAAAAATTGAAAGAAGGAAAACCCATGCCTAGTTCCATTAAGGGTAAAATTCAGAATACAAAATAAAATAAAGAGGAAGACAAAACCCACTTAACCGAGACTCCACTAGAGTCGCCGAAAACTGTCGTTCGCGTGCGAGATGCCTTTGTCGTGCGCACGAAGAATTCTGGAAAATGAACATGCACGTGAAGCCACAAGAACGGGTTGGCTTCGCCTTGGCCGTGCACGCGAGGGTTGCCGAAACAGGAACAACTCTGTCACGGGGAGATGATGGAATTGGGACTGCGAAAGGCACATGACAATGTTAAAATTAAAGTTTGATTTGAACCATTGATAAAGATATAATGGGTATAATTTAATCCTCCCACCTCTCACAATAAACTATTCCTCTCACCTGGTATGCCTGCTATATATATTTAGAAATGTTGAGAAACAACTCGAAACAACTCATCTCAACAACATGGGTAAAGTAACCTGGTCAATAAAAAAGCCAACGAAATTCAAGTCCCCACGAGTTACAACCTATCGTGAAGATTGAATAAAACTTTCTATTTTGAAAGATAAAACGTCAAATTTGCTGCAAAATACCTATCTTTAGCAACAACCTTAATGTCGTTGGGAAAAATTCGTTGCGAATTAGCTTATTTCGCAGTGACCAGTAAAGTTGTTGGGATAAGTACATTTTCCAACAACAATATTAGTGTTATTGCGAAAAACATTTCTCTTGGCAACAACTCGAAAATGTTGTTGCCATATAGCTATCTTTAGCAACAACCTAAATATCTTGGGAAAAAGTCGCTGCGAATTAGCTTATTTCTTGTAGTGGCGAACAGGATTTTGAACTCAAAAGATTGCTCAATCCAAACTTTATCATCAAGAAACCAATTTTCCCTCTTTTTCTAGTCAATTTTTGAAAATAATTTATAAATTAGGGAAATAATTAAAATTTTCTGAAAGAAATCTTTTACTCTTTTCCAAAATAAATATTCATCAATTCAGATATATTTATGAATTTAGAAGAAGATTTTCCTTATCTTTAATTTCAAAAAAAAAATTGTGTTAAGGTTTGGAGGCTGCACATGGGTTGGGTTGGATGAATTTTCAGGCTAATCAGGATCCAAACAGATCAAAACTGTTTGGGTTGGGTTGGATTTCGTGAGTTTTCACCTACGAATCCGAACCAACCCAAACCGACAATCTTTGGATTGGTTTGGATGGATTGATTGGATCAATATATTAAAATAAAAATAAATCAGGAATATTGAAAAATATTAAAAAACAAGTAGTCCAAGTCTCTAACATGTAATTACATCATAAGTTCATAACTACGATCTACACACATCTATACAACAAATCAAGTACTTCAAGTCTTTAAATATGACAAGTAATTACAAACAAATTAGTCTCCAAGTCTCCTAAAAATTACTCTAGTAGAAGGACTACAAGTCTCCATAAATTACATACCACTAGTAGGTTCGGTAAAAGTTAAAATTATTAAATAATATATTATTATTATATGATTGGATTTCGGGTTGGGTTGGATGATAATTATGGAATCCGGTATCCGATCCAAAGATGATTGGATCATAATAAAATCCATCCGATTGACCTGTTTGCCCAACCCAACCCGCATTTTTATCATTGGATCGGATTGGGTTGTATGGTTTCATTGGGTTGACCGACCCATGTGCACCTCTAGGTTTGGTACAAGAGTACATCTTTATTTTTTATTTTTTTTAATAGGAAAATGTTAGTTGTCAGTAATGTTTGTAAATTAGTCATACTCAAAGTTCAAACCATGGACCCTTCAGGATTAACCATCCGAATTAATTTAAACTCATAAAATAACTCTCTCTTTCTGTCCAACCATATCCACCTTTTCCAAAAAAAAAATATATGCACGAAATTTCCAGCATATATGGAGACATTTTATTTTATTTCCCATCTTCTAAATCCATAATATATACATTCAGGGGTTTTTCTAGGTCCAGTCATCGCGTGCGTGGCATCTAATGATTGGCTAAATTCAATAAAAATCCTACATGGCATTCATTCCTCCTTTCCTATTAATGTACACCCTTCTTCTTAACCTACACTCCCCTCTATGAAAAAGCTTATATAAGACTCTAATTCATCATTCATCTCTCCATAATTTGAATCTATCTCCATCATCTTATTTTCACAACTCTCAACATTTCTTGGTCTTCGGCCATTGATTCTCGGTATTCATCCTCATTTTTCATTTAATCGACCGGTAAGATCTGAACCTTTTTCGTTAACTATTAACAAGTTGAGCGTTTTTTCAATTGCAGGTGATGATTACCAGATCAAGGTTTGGGACTACAAGTTGTACATGGTGTTTATTAATTTCTTAAAAACCATATATAAGACTCTCCAATTTTTTCTTTCTCTCTCCATCATTTTATCACTGTCATCACAATTCTGTCTTCCTCTGTTTTTTTTTTTGCAGCTTCTCACTATTCTTCATGATTGAAAGGTATTTTTCTAATCATTATTTCCATACATGTTCTCCTTAATCTATTTTCATGTTGTTGTGTTTCATTTCTATTTTTTTCTGACGATCGATCTCACTTACATTGTGTTACCATCGTTTTTTCTGACGTTTTCACATATTCGTATACATTTTTTCGTTTCCGGTTTATGTGTTTCTATTTTATTTATTTTCAGGTTTTGCAGTTTTCATAACAATGGATCTTGGAGATTTGTTTTTTTAAATTTCATTTTTTTTTTTCAGTTCCTCATTCGATCTCTTTGATGTTCTTTTAATTTTGTTTTTTATGTATCTTCCTAGATCTTGATATCGTTTTGGAAGTTGTAATGTACAGAACTCACTAATGGAGGTTTATGTGACTTACAATTTTGCTGATCAATTTGCATTTGCTACCATAACTTTTACTCCACAGGGCAAAGTAAAACTGACGAGATATCACGACAGAAAGGAACAATGCACTCTAATGATTGAAATTTCGGATTGTGATGTTTATGGCAATATGGGGCGTTTCGAAGCTATAATGTGCAGATCTCACCAATTTCGTTGTAAAAGTATAAATCACATATTTTAGTCTTAATTGCTTTTTAATTCTTGAGTTATTTATAGTAAAATAAAACACAAAATTATTGTTATTTAATCAATTTTAATTGTATTCAATTCATTTCCTTATTTGTAGAAAAATTAATGACGGCATTGGTTAGTGATTGAAATATCAAATTTTTGATTTCGTCAAAACAATTAATAATTATTCAAATTTGAAAACATTGATAGTAAATTAATTGTTAGTCAAAATTAAGCAATAACTCTTCCATTATCAGTTTTATTATTTAATTAGTCTTAATTGCTTTTTAATTCTTGACTTATTTATAGTAAAATAGAACATGACATTATTGCTATTAATCAATTTTAAATGTATTCAATTCATTTCCTTATTTATAGCAAAATTAATAACGACATTGGTTAGTGATTCAAATTATAAATTTTTGATTTCGCAAAACAATTGATAATTATTCAAATTTGAAAACATTGATATTGAATTAATTGTTTGTCAAAATTGTCAAAATGGATTAGTCTTAATTGTTTTTTAATTCTTGACTTATTTATAGTAAAATATAATTAATTACATTTTAATGCATTAACTAATTATTTAAGGAAATTATTATTCTAAATTAATTGATTAATCCATTCTAATTCCTTATATAAAAATTTAATGACGTGAATCACGTTTTCTTTGTTTTAAAATAATTTCCATTTTTAAATGAAAAAAATGTTTTAAATAATTAATTACTTTTTAAATTCATTAGCTATCTATTTAAGTAAATTAATTTTTGAAATTATTTATTTATTTCCTTCAATTTCCTTATATCAACCACTTAATTATATTAATTTGTAGTCAACTCATAAAAGACATTAAATTCTATATGGAATTAATGCTTATTTCGCGACTTTAAAAAAACTCATTTAAAATAATTAATTACATTTTAATGCATTGACTATTTATTTAAGGAAATAATTATTCTAAATTAATTTATTAATTCCTTATATAAAAAATGGATGACGTGAATCACATTTTCTTTTTTTAAAAATAATTTACATTTTTAAAATGAAAAAAAATATTTTAAATAATTAATTACTTTTTAAATTCATTAGCTATCTATTTAAGGAAATTACTATTCGAAATTAATTATTTATTTCCTTCAATTTCCTTATATAAACCACTTAATTATATTAATTTGTAGTCAACTCATAAAAGACATTAAATGCTATATTTGTTTTTTTTTAAAACCTCATTTAAAATAATTAATTACAATTTAATGCATTGACTATTTATTTTAGGAAATTATTATTCAAAATTAATTGATTAATTCCTTCTAATTCCTTATATAAAAAATTAATGACGCGAATCCCGTATTTTTTTGTTTTAAAATAATTACCATTTTTAAAATAAAAAAAGTTTTTAATAATTAATTACTTATAAAATTCATTAGCTATCTATTTAAGAAAATCACTACTCGAAATTAATTATTTATTTCCTTCAATTTCCTTATATAACCCACTTAATTATATTAATTTTTTTTAATGCTAATTATTAAAATTCAAAAGTAAGATGAAGAAACGATGCGCATTAATTTCAACACATAATTATAATTTTAAATTTCTATTTCTAATTTATTAATAAACTTATTCTTCAAATAATTTGTATGCACTTATTGCTTTCACGTATTTAATTATAAAAATAAATTAATTAGTCAATTTGTTACAGGTATGTGTATAGTTGAGTTTCAAAAATGAGGGCTACCTCATGCTCATATCTTGATATGGTTGTCAGAGGGTGCAAAATTGAGAACAGGGAGCGACATTGACAAAATTATATCAGCAGAGTTATCGGACCCTACATTTTATCCTTCATTATCAAATGTTGTTTCAAATTTTATGTTGCACGGACCATGCGGTTTAGCAAACAAGTCATCTCCATGTATGAAAGTTGGGCGTTGTAAGAAATTTTTCCCAAAGGACTACGAAGATGCAACAAGGATTGACGAGGATGGGTATCCAAAGTACGAGCGAAGGCAAACTAGAATAACTATAAGCAAAAAATGGGTCAATTTGGATAACAGATATGTTATGCCTTACAACCCACAACTTCTTATGAGGTATCAGGCCCATATCAACGTTGAATATTGCAATAAAATATTTGTTCAAGTATGTGAACAAGGGTCCTGATCGAGTTTCTGTTGAAATTTCTAATCATGGAAAAGACACAAACGAAGACGAGGTTGTAGATGAGATAAAGCAGTATTATGACTATAGGTACTTGTCTCCATGTGAAGCAGTGTGGAGAATTTTCCATTTCTATATTCATGACAAGTGGCCCCCAATTCATAGGCTAGCCTTTCATCTACCTAATGAGCAGTCAATTACCTTTAGGGATTACGAAAGAATAGACAGGGTTGTTGAACGAAGTGAGACTCTTGATACCATGTTTTTAGCATGGTTCGAAGCAAACAAAAAATATCCAGCTGGTCGAAATCTAACACACGCAAAATTTCCTTAAATGTTCGTTTACGACCATGATGCGAGGTTATGGAAACTCAGGAAACAAGGTTTCGCAATTGGAAGGTTGACTTATATCCCTCTTGGTTGCGGAGAAATTTTCTACATGAGACTATTGCTCACTATTCAGAAAGGATGTACGAGTTTCAATGATGTGAAGACATTTCATGGGCAATTATTTGAAACATTCCGAGATGCATGTTATGCTTTGGGATTGCTAGCTGATGACAAGGAGTTCATAGATGCAATTAAGGAATCAAGCGAGCTAGGTTCTGGTCACCAATTAAGATGGTTATTCGCTACTTTGCTATTCATGTGCACAATGAGTATACCAGACTTGGTTTGGAATGTTACATGGAGGTTACTTGCTGATGGAATCTTGCATGAAAGAAGAAGAAGACTTCAAATACCAGGTTTTTGAAAAATTATAATTTCATTTGCTTTAATTTTTTTTATAAAATTCAAATTTTAGTAAATGATAAAAACATTAATACACCTAATTAATGGTTTAAAAATTCATTAATTATTAGTCAATTAATAATAAAAACATTAACTACAAAAAATCCGTTCCTTAAAAATAAATGAATTTTACACACCTATTTAATGTGTTTAAAATACATTAATGTTGACTTTAAAAAACATTAATATTAGTTAATGATCAAAACTTTAATTTCGAATATTCTGTTACGTTTAAAAAAACGGTTTTAAATATCATTTTTAATGATTTTAATTCAAAATTATAATACACATTAACTCCTTTATTGATTACATTTAAAAAAACCGCGTTTATAATTGATTGTCATTTAATGTTAGTAAATACATTAATATGTATATATATATATATATTCAACAAAATTACGTATACATTAAATTAATTTGATTTACAACATTCAAATTTTAGTCAATGATAAAAAACATTAATAAACCTATTTAATGATCTTAAAAATAATTAATTATTAGTCAAATAATAATAAAAAACTAATAAAAAATTTCCGTTCATTAAAAAGAAACGTATTTTCAACACCTATTTATTGTGTTTAAAATACATTAATGTTAGTCAATGATCAAAACTTTAATTTCGAATATTCTTTAACGCTTAAAAAAAGGATTTTAATACTCAAATTTTAATGATTTTAATTCAAAATTATAAATACATATTAACCGGTATATTTTTCGTTTAAAAAAACCGCGTTTATATATAGTTGATTGTCATTTAATGTTAGTAAAAACATTAATATATATTAAATGATAAAAACAAAAAAAATAATCAATTTACTTTCAAAAAAAAGGGGGAAAAAATAAAAACACTAATAGCTTGGTTTTTAATAAATTGATGTTACTCAATTAATAAAAACATATTCATTTCCTTTTTTATAAATATTACCATATTTAATACACGTTAGGGACGGTATTTTAAATACTTTGATTTTTATTCATTGATTTTTACACAATGCCATAAAGAATAAACACTATATCTCATTCATTAAAAAAATTTAAATATACCTATGTATTAATTTTTTACTACATTACTTTTTACTGAACTAATATTTACACGCAGCTACTAATTTTAAAATGGATTAATGATAAATTGTTTCATGGGCAATTAAAAATCAACTTTTACAATTTTTTCAGGACTAAATATTGAAGATGACCAGTTGCAAAATTTATGTTTGGCTGAGATAGAGAAAATACTTCAAAGAAATGACAAATCTCTAAAAGAACATAGTTGTCTGCCCTATCCAATTTTTGATGATGTGGCTACAACAAAGAAGAAATGACAAATAAACATACATCCTATCTAACAATGATGACAACAAAACAGAAGGGTGTATATGACAACATAATGCAATCGGTGTTGTCTGATAGTGGCAGATTTTTCTTTTTGTATGGATATGGAGGAACTGGCAAAACTTTTGTCTGGAATACATTATCTGCAGCAATCCGTTCAATGGGTATGATTGTTCTGAATGTTGCTTCAAGTGGAATTGCTTCTTTGTTGTATCCGGGTTGTAGAACAGCATATTCTAGATTTTGCATTCCATTGCAGACCGATGAAACAACTACTTGCAACATCAAACAAGGTAGCTTAAAGGCAAATTTACTGATCCTTGCCAAATTGATCATTTGGGATGAAGCTCCTATGTTAAATAAGAATTTTTTTTAGGCACTTGATAGGACTTTGCGCGATATCATGAGACAGGAAGATGAAAGCAACATGGACAAATCATTTGGCGCTAAGGTTGTAGTTCTTGATGGTGACTTCAGACAAATTCTTCCAGTCATTCCAAAAG